>NW_027277927.1:0-22740 GCF_030028105.1 Mobula birostris
GCGCACCTCCCGTAGTTTCCATATATCGCTGTGTTTTCACAGCACCTCTCCATAACTTCCCCTATATCGCTTTATTTTTGCGAGCCTATCATACCCTCCCCTGAGTTGCTGTTGATATCATGCCCCCTCTCATAGGCTTTCCCCTATCATTCGCAATGATTTCGTCGCACACTCTCATAGCTTCCCGCAATATCCTGTGTTTTTCGCGCACCTCTCATAGCTTCCCCTTTATGCTGTGTTTTCGCGCACCTCCCATATCTTCCCCTATATCGCTGTGTTTTTGCGCACCTCTGAAATCTTCCACAATATCGCTCTGTTGTCGTGCACCTCCCATACCGTCCCATTATCGCTGTGTTTTTGTGCACTTCCCATAGCTTCCCAATATGGCTGTACTTTCTCTCACCTCTCATAGCTTCTCCTATATCGCTGTGTTTTCCCGCACCTCACATAGCTTCCCCAATATCATTGTGGTTTCGCACACCTCTGATACCTTCCCGTATATCCCTGTGTTTTCGCTCACCTCCCATAGCTTCCGCTTTCGCGCTGTTTTTGCACACCTCTCATAGCTTGCCATATATTGCTATATTTTCACAAACCTCTCATAGCTTCCCCTAGATCGCTGTGTTTACACGCTCCTCACAGGGGTTCCCCTATATCACCATGTTTTCGTGCACCTCCCATAGCTTCCCCTATATCGCTGTGTCTTCTCACACCTGTGATATCTTCCCCTATATTGCTCTGTTGTCGCACACCTCCCATGGCTTCCCATATATCACTGTGTTTTTGTGCAGCTCTCATACTTTCTCCTACATCACTGTGTTTTCTTGCACCTCTCATAGCTTCCCATATATCGCTGTGTTTTCTAGCACCTCTCATAGCTTCCCCTATATCGTTGTGTTTTCCCGCACCTCCCATAGCTTCCCCAATATCATTGTGTTTTGCGCACCTCTCATACCTTCAAGTATATCGATGTCTGTTTGCGCACCTGCCATAGCTTCCCCTATATCACTGTGTTTTCGCGCACCTCTCATACCTTCCCCAGATCGCCGTGTTTTCACACACCTCACATACCTTCCCCTATATCACTCTGTGTTTGCTCACCTTGCATTGTTTCCCCATATCGCTGTGTTTTCGCGCACCTCTCATAGCTTCCCCTACATCTCTGTGTTTACGCGCATTTCTCATACAATCTCCTATATCTCCGTCTTTTCACGCACCTCCCATAGCTTCCACTATATTGCTGTGTTTTCTTGCACCTCTCATACCTTCCCCCATATCGCTCTGTTTTCGTGCACCTCCCATAGCTTCCCATATATCGTTGTGTTTTCGCGCACCTCTCATACCTTCCACTATATCACTGTGTTTTCATGCACGTCTTGTAGTTTGCCCTATATCGATGTGTTTTCGCGCACTCCTCATAACTTCCCCTATATCGCTGTGTTTCCATGCACCTCCCATAGGTTTCCCTACATCGCTGTGTCTTCGCGTGCCTATCATATCCTCCCATGTGTTGCTGTGTTCTCGTGCACCTCTCATAGCTTTCCATATGGTGCAATGATTTCGCGCACCTCTCATAGCTTCCTGCAAATCGCTGTGTTTTCGCGCACCTCTCATAGCTTCCCCTATATCGCCATGTTTTCGCAAACCTCGCATACCTTCCCCTATATCACAGTGTTTTTGCTGACCTCTCATAGCTATGCCGTATATCGCCATGTTCTCGCGGACCTCTTAAAGCTTCCCGAATATGGCTGTGTTTTCGCGTACCTCTCATACCTTCCCCTGTATCGCTGTGTTTTCGCACAACTCCCATAGCTTCCCCTGTATCGCTGTGTTTTCGCACAACTCCCATAGCTTCCCCTGTATCGCTGTGTTTTTGCACAACTCCCATAGCTTCCCCTGTATCGCTGTGTTTTCGCACTCCTCTCATAGGTTCTCCTATATTGCTGTGTTTTCGCGCACCTCTTATAGCTTCCCCTATATCGTCGTGTTTTCGCGCACCTCTCACATCTTCCCCTATATCGCTGTGTTACCGAGCAGCTTTCATAGCTTCCCCTATATTGCTGTGTTTTTGCGTACCTTCCATAGCTTCCGCTACATCGCTTTCACACACCTCTCATAGCTTGCCATATATGACGATGTTTTTGCACACCTCTCAGAACTTCCCCTAGATCGCTGTGTTTTCGCGCACCTCACATAGCGTCCCCTATATCGCCATGTTTTCGCACATCTTCCATTGTTTCCTCTATATCGCTGTATTTTCTCACTCCTCTGATACCTTACCCTATATCGCTCTGTTGTCGTGCACTTCCCACGGCTTCCCATATATCGCTGTGTTTTCGTTCACCACTCATCCCTTCCCCTACATCGCTGTGCTTTTGCGCACCTCTCATACTTTCTCCCATAACACCGTGTTTTCACGCACCTCCCATAGCTTCCACTATACAGCTGTGTTTTCCCTCACCTCTCATACCTTCCCCTATATCGCTCTGTTTTCGCGCACCTCCCATCGCTTCCCCTATATCGCTGTGTTTTTGTGCACCTCTCATAGCCTCCCCTACATCACCGTGTTTTCGTGCACCTCTCATAGCTTCCCCTATATCGCTGTATTTTCTCACTCCTCTGATACCTTCCCCTATATCGCTCTGTTGTCATGCACTTCCCATGGCTTCCCATATATCGCTGTGTTTTCGTGCACCTCTCATACTTTCTACTATAATGCCATGTTTTATCACACCTCCCATAGCTTCCACTATATCGCTGTGTTTTCTCTCACCGCTCATACCTTACCCTATATCGCTCTGTTTTCGCTCACCTTTCGTAGCCTCCCATATATCGCTGCATTTTCGCGCACTCTCATAGCTTCCCCTAGATCGCTGTGTTTTCACGCTCCTCACAGAGCTTCCTCTATATCGCCATGTTTTCGTGCACCTCTCATACCTTCCCCTACATCGCTGTGTTTCGCGCACCTTGCATAGCTTCCCCATATTGTGTTTTTGCACACCTCTCATACCTTCTCCTATATCGCTCTGTTTTCGTTCACTTCCCATATCTTCCCACATATTGCGATGTTTTCCCGCACATCTCATCGCTTTCCCCAAATCACTCTGTTTTTGCGCACCTCTCATAGCTTCCCCTCTATCGCCGTGTTCTCGCGCAGCTCGCATAGCTTCCCCTACATCACTGTCTTTTTGCGCACCTCTCATACCTTCTCCTATATGGCCATGTTTTCAAGCACCTCCCATAGCTTCCCTGTATCGCTGTGTTTTCTCTCACCTCTCATACATTCCCCTATATCGCTCTGTTTTCGTTTACCTCCCATATCTTCCCACATATTGCGATGTTTTCCCACACCCCTCATCACTTTCCCCAAATCACTCTGTTTTCGCACACCTCTCACATCTTTCCCTATATCGCTGTGTTATCAAATAGCTTTCATAGCTTCCCCTATATTGCTATGTTTTTGCATACCTCCCACTGCTTCCGCTATATCGCTGTTTTTGCACAACTCTCAAAGTTTTCCATATATCACTATATATCACTATGTATCACTGTGTTTTCGCGCACCCCTCACACTTTCCCTACATCGCTGTGTTTTCGCGCACATTTCATACTTTCTCCCATAACGCCGTATTTTCATGCAACTCCCATAGCTTCCCCTATATCGCCGTGTTTTCTCGCACCTCTGAAACCTTCCCCTATATCGCTCTGATGTTGTGAACCTCCCATACCGTCCCATTATCACTGTGTTTTCGCGCACTTCCCATAGCTTCCCCAATACGGCTGTGCTTTCGCACACCTCTCATAGCTTGTCCTATATTGCTGTGTTTCCCCGCACCTCACGTAGCTTAGCCATGTTTTCAGGGACCTCTCATAGCTTCCCATTTTTTGCTGTGTTTTCGCACACCACTAATAGCTTCCCATATATTGCGATATTTTCGCAAACCTCTCATAGATTCGCCCAGATCGCTGTGTTTTTGCACACTTCTCATAGCTTCCCCTATATCACCGTGTTTTCACTCACCTCTCATACCTTCCGCTATATCTTTGTGTTTTCGCGCACCTCTCAAAGCTTCCCTTCTATCGCTGTGTTTTCGTGCACCTCTCATAGCTTCCCTTCTATCGCTGTGTTTTCATGCACCTCTCATAGCTTTCCATATATTGCAATGCTTTCGCGCACCTCTCATAGCTTCCCCGATATTCCTGTGATTTCGCGCACCTCCCAAGGCTTCCCCTATATCGCTGAGTTATCGCTCACCACTCATAGCTTCCCCTATATCGTTCTGTTTTCGCACACCTCTCATACCTTCCCCTACATCCCTGTGTTTTTGCTCACCCCCCAAGGCTTCTCCTATAGCGCTGTGTTTTCGCTCACCACTCATAGCTTCCCTATATCACCGTGTTTTCGCGCAGTTCTCATTACTTCCCCGATATCGCTGTGTTATCAAGCAGCTCACATAAGTTCCTCTATATCGCCATGTTTTCAGGGACCTCTCATAGCTTCCCATTTTTTGCCGTGCTTTCGCGCACCACTAATAGCTTCCCATATATTGCGATATTTTCGCAATCCTCTCATAGATTCGTCCAAATCGCTGTGTTTTTGCACACTTCTCATAGCTTTTCTTCTATCGCTGTGTTTTCGTGCACCTCTAAATAGCTTTCCATATATTGCAATGCTTTCGCGCACCTCTCATAGCTTCCCCGATATCACTGTGATTTCGCGCACCTCCCAAGGTTTCCCCTATATCGCTGTGTTATCGCTCACCTCTCATAGCTTCCCCTATGTCGCTCTGTTTCCGCGCACCTCTCATAGCTTTCCATATATTGCAATGCTTTCGCGCACCCCTCATAGCTTCCCCGATATCACTGTGATTTCGCGCACCACCCAAGGCTTCCCTTATAGCGCTGTGTTTTCACTCACCACTCATAGCTTCCCCTATATCACCGTGTTTTCGCGCAGATCTCATTACTTCCCCTATATCGCTGTGTTATCAAGCAACACACATAACCTCCTCTATACCACCATGTTTTCAGGGACCTCTCATCGCTTCCCATTTTTTGCGGTGTTTTCGCGCACCACTAATAGCTTCCCATATATTGCGATATTTTCGCAAACCTCTCATAGATTCGACCAAATTGCTGTGTTTTTGCACACTTGTCATAGCTTCCCCTATATCACTGTTTTTTCGCGCACCTCTCAGAACTTCCCTTCAATCACTGTTTTTTCGTGCACCTCTCATAGGTTTCTATATATTGCAATATTTTCGCGCAACTCTCATAGCTTCCCCCAAATCGCTGTGTTTTCGCGCACCTCTCATAGCTTCCTCTACATCCCTGTGTTTTTGCTCACCTCCCAAGGCTTCCCCTATAGCGCTGTGTTTTCGCTCACCAGTCTTAGCTTCCCCTATATCACTGTGTTTTCGCGCAGATCTCATTACTTCCCCTATATCGCTGTGTTATCAAGCAGCTCACATAACTTCCTCTATATCGCCATGTTTTCAGGGACCTCTCATAGCTTCCCATTTTTCGCCGTGTTTTCGCGCACCACTAATATCTTCCCATATATTGCGATATTTTCGCAAACCTCTCATAGATTCGCCCAAATCGCTGTGTTTTTGCACACTTCTCATAGCTTCCCTTCTATCGCTGTGTTTTCGTGCACCTCTAAATAGCTTTCCATATATTGCAATGCTTTCGCGCACCTCTCATAGCTTCCCCGATATCACTGTGATTTCGCGCACCTCCCAAGGTTTCCCCTATATCGCTGTGTTATCGCTCACCTCTCATAGCTTCCCCTATGTCGCTCTGTTTCCGCGCACCTCTCATAGCTTTCCATATATTGCAATGCTTTCGCGCACCTCTCATAGCTTCCCCGATATCACTGTGATTTCGCGCACCACCCAAGGCTTCCCTTATAGCGCTGTGTTTTCACTCACCACTCATAGCTTCCCCTATATCACCGTGTTTTCGCGCAGATCTCATTACTTCCCCTATATCGCTGTGTTATCAAGCAGCGCACATAACCTCCTCTATATCACCATGTTTTCAGGGACCTCTCATCGCTTCCCATTTTTCGCGGTGTTTTCGCGCACCACTAATAGCTTCCCATATATTGCGATATTTTCGCAAACCTCTCATAGATTCGACCAAATTGCTGTGTTTTTGCACACTCCTCATAGCTTCCCCTATATCACTGTTTTTTCGCGCACCTCTCATAACTTCCCTTCAATCGCTGTGTTTTCGTGCACCTCTCATAGGTTTCTATATATTGCAATATTTTCGCGCAACTCATAGCTTCCCCCAAATCGCTGTGTTTTCGCGCACCTCTCATAGCTTCCCCTACATCCCTGTGTTTTTGCTCACCTCCCAAGGCTTCCCCTATAGCGCTGTGTTTTCGCTCACCAGTCTTAGCTTCCCCTATATCACTGTGTTTTCGCGCAGATCTCATTACTTCCCCTATATCGCTGTGTTATCAAGCAGCTCACATAACTTCCTCTATATCGCCATGTTTTCAGGGACCTCTCATAGCTTCCCATTTTTCGCCGTGTTTTCGCGCACCACTAATATCTTCCCATATATTGCGATATTTTCGCAAACCTTTCATAGATTCGCCCAAATCGCTCTGTTTTTGCACACTTCTCATAGCTTCCCCTATATCGCCGTGCTTTCACTCACCTCCCATAGCTTCCCCTATATTACTGTGTTTTCGCGCACCTCTCATAGCTTCCCTTCTATCGCTGTGTTTTCGTGCACCTCTCATAGGTTTCTATATATTGCGATATTTTCGCACAACTCTCATAGCTTTCCCCAAATCGCTGTGTTTTCGTGCAACTCTCATAGCTTTCCATATATTGCAATGTTTTCGCGCACCTCTCATAGCTTCCCCGATATCCCTCTGATTTCGCGCACCTCCCAAGGCTTCCCCTATATCGCTGTGTTATCGCTCACCTCTCATAGCTTCCTCTATGTCGTTCTATTTTTGCGCACCTCTCATACCTTCCCCTACATCCCTGTGTTTTTGCTCACCTCCCAAGGCTTCCAATATAGCACTGTGTTTTCGCTCACCAATCATAGCTTCCCCTATATCACCGTGTTTTCGTGCAGATCTCATTACTTCCCCTATATCGCTGTGTTATCAAGCAGCTCACATAACTTCCTCTATATCGCCATGTCTTCAGGGACCCCTCATAACTTCCCATTTTTTGCTTTGTTTTCGCGCACCACTAATAGCTTCCCATATATTGCGATATTTTCACAAACCTCTCATAGATTCGCCCAAATCGTTGTGTTTTTGCACACTTCTCATAGCTTCCCCTATATCACTGTGTTTTTGCGCACCTCTCATATCTTCCACTATATCGCTGTGTTATCGCGCACCTCTCATAGCTTCCCCTCTATCGCTGTGTTTTCGTGCACCTCTCATAGGTTTCTACATATTGCAATATTTTTGTGCAACTCTCATAGCTTCCCCCAAATCTTTGTGTTTTCGCGCACCTCTCATAGCTTCTCCTACATCCCTGTGTTTTTGCTCACCTCCCAAGGCTTCCCCTATAGCGCTGTGTTTTCGCTCACCACTCATAGGTTCTCCTATATCACCGTGTTTTCGTGCAGATCTCATTACTTCCCCTATATCGCTGTGTTATCAAGCAGCTCACATAACTTCCTCTATATCACCATGTTTTCAGGGACCACTCATAGCTTCCCCTATATCACCGTGCTTTCGCGCAGATCACATTACTTCCCCTATATCGCTGTGTTATCAAGCAGCTCACATAGCTTCCTCTATATCGCCATGTTTTCAGGGACCTCTCATAGCTTTCCATTTTTCGCCGTGTGTTCCCGCACCACTAATAGCTTCCCATATATTGCGATATTTTCGCAAACCTCTAATAGATTCGCCCAAATCGCTGTGTTTTTGCACACTTCTCATAGCTTCCCCTATATCGTGCTTTCACGCACCTCCCATAGCTTCCCCTATATTGTTATGTTTTCTCACACATCTCATACCTTCCCATATATAGCTGTATTTTCACGCACCTCCCATACATTCCCTTATATCGCTGTGTTTTCGCGCACTTCCTGTAGCTTCCCCTATATCGCTGTGTTCCATGCACCTTCCATCCCTTCCCCGATATAACTGTGATTTCGCGCACCTCCCAAGGCTTTCCTTATATCGCTGTGTTTTTGCTCACCTCTCATAGCATCCCCTATATCGCTGTGTTTTCGTTCACCTCCCATAGCTTCCTCTATATCGCTGTGTTTCTGCGCACCTCTGATACCTTCCCCTATGTCGTTGTGTTTTTGCGCACCTCTCATACCGTCCCCTATATCGCTGCATTTTCGCGCACACCCATCGCTTGCCCTATATTGACATGTTTTCAAGCACCACTCATACCTTCACGTATATCGCCGTGTGTTCACGCACCTCCCATAGCTTCCCCTATACCACTGTGTTTTCGCGCACCTCTCATTCCTTCCGCTATATCGCTGTGTTATCGTGCACCTCTCATAGCTTCCCTTCTATCGCTGTGTTTTCGTGCACTTCTCATAGCTTTCCATATATTGCAATGTTTTCGTGCACCTCTCATAGCTTCCCCCATATTGCAGTGTTTTAACGCACCTCCCATACAATCCCCTATATCGCCGTGTCTTTGCGCACCTCCCATAATTTCCCCTATATTGCTGTGTTTTCACGCACCTCCCATCCCTTCCCTGATATCACTGTGATTTTGCGCACCTCCCAAGGCTTCCCCTAGATCGCTGTGTTTTCGCTCACCTCTCATAGCTTCCCCTATATCGATGTGTTTTCGCACACCTCTCATACCTTCCGGTATATGGCCGTGTTTTAGCGCACCTCTCATAGCTTCCCATATATCGTTGTGTTTTCGCATACCTCTCATACCTTCGAATATATCGATGTTTTTTCACACACCTCTCGTAGCTTCCCCTATATCGATGTGTTTTCGCGCACCTCCCATACATTCCACTTATCGCTGTGTTTTCGCACACCTCCCATACTTTCCTGTATATCGCCGTGTTTTCGCGCACCTCTCATAACTTCCCCTGTATCGCTGTGTTTTCGTGCAACTCTCATTTATTCTTCTATAGCATTGTGTTTTCGCGCACCTCCCATACCTTTCTCTTATTGTTGTGTTTTCACGCACCTCCCATACCTTCCCCAATGTGGCTGTGTTTTCGTGCACCTCTCATAACTTCCCCTGTATCGCTGTGTTTTTTCCGTGCCTAGTACACCTTCCTCTATATCGCAGTGTTTTTGTGTACCTCCCATAGCTTCTCCTATATCGATGTGTTTTTGCGCACCACTCATAGCTTCCCGCATATCACTGTCTTTTCACGCACCTCTCATACCTTCCCCTATATTGCTGTGTTTTCGCGCACCACTCATACCTTCTCCTATATTGCCTTTTATTTCACGCACCTCCCATAGCTTCCGCGAAATCGCTGTGTTTTCACGCACATCTCATACCTTCCACTATATCGCTGTGTTTTCGTGCACCTCTCATCACTTCCCCTATTTCACTCTGCTTTCGCGCACCTCGTATATCATCCCCTATGTCTTTGTGCTATGGCGCACCTCTCACACCTTCACATATATCGCCGTGTTTTTGTGCACATCCCATAGCTTCGCCTATACCACTGTGTTTTCGCGCACCTCTCATACCTTCCCCTATATTCCATGTTTTCGCACACCTCCCATACCATCCCCTATATTTCTGTATTTTCGCTCTCCTCCCATAGCTTCCCCCATATCGCTGTGTTTTCACTCACCTCATAACTTCCCGTATCACCGTATTTTCGTGCACCTCTCATACATTCTCCTACATCGCCGTGTTTTCGTGCACCTCTCATACCTTCCACTATATCGTTGTGTTTTTGCGCACCTCCCATACTTTCCCCAATATGGCTGTGTTTTCGCACACCTCTCATAACTTCCCCTGTATTGCTGTGTTTTCGCACACGTCCCATAGATTACCCTATATCGCCGTGTTTTCACGCACCTCCGATATCTTCCCCTATATTGCCGTGTTTTCGCGCACCTCGCATAGCTTCCTACATATCGTTGTGTTTTCACACACCTCTCATATCTTCCCCTTTTTAAATGAGTTTTCGCTCATCTCTCATACCTTTCCCTATATCGACGTGTTTCATGCACCTCTCATATCTTCCCATATATCGCTGTGTTTTCACGCACCTCCCATAGCATAGCCTATATCACTGTGTTTTCACGCATCTCTCATCCCTTCCTCTATATCGCTGTGATTTGGCGCACCTCCCATTGCTTCCCATATATCACTGTGTTTTTCTGCACTTCTCATACTTTCCCCTATATCGCTGAGTTTTTGCTCCCCTCTCATAGCATCCTTTATATCGCCGTGTTTTTGCGCACCTCTCATACCTTCCTCTTTTTAGCTGAGTTTTCATTCATCTCTCATACCTTCTCCTATATCGCCGTGTTTTCGCGCTCCTCCTATAGCTTCCTCTATATCACTGTGTTTTCTCACACCTCTCATACCTTCTCCTATATCACGTGAAAACACGGCGATATAGGGGAAGGTATGGGAAGTGTGCGAAAACACAGCGATACAGGGGAAGTTATGAGAGGTGCGCGAAAGCACAGCCATATTAGGGAAGGTATGAAAGGTGCGTGAAAACACAGCGATAAGGGGAAGGTATGGGAGGTGCGCGGTAAAACAGCGCTAACAGTGGTATAAATGAGAGGTGCGCGAAAACACGGCGATATAGAGGTAGCTATGGGAGCTGCGTGAAAGCTCAGAAATATATGGGAAGGTATGGGACGTGCGCAGAAACACAGTGATATAGTGGAAGGCATGAGAGGTGCATGAAAACAGTGATGTAGATGAAGCTATCGGATGTGTGCGAAAACATGGCAATATACGTGAAGATTTGAGAGGTGCGCGAAAACACAACCATATAGGGGAAGCTATGCGAGATGCGCGAAAACACAGCAATATCAGGGAAATTAAGAGAGTTGCCCGAAAACACATCAATATGGGGGAAGCTACGAGAGGTGCGTGAAAACACAACGATATAGTGGAAGGTATGAGGGGTGCACGAAAACACAGTGATATAGGGGAAGCTATGGGAGGAGAGCGAACACACGGCGATATACGTGAAGGTGTGAGTGGTGCTTGAAAACACGTCGATATAGGGGAATCTATGGAAGGTGCGCGAAAACAGGGCGATATACGTGAAGGTATGGGAGGTGCACGAAAACACAGCGATAGAACGGAAGGTATGGGAGGTGCGTGAAAACACGGCGATATAGGGGAAGCTATGTGAGGTGCACGAAAACACAGCGATAGAACGGAAGGTATGGGAGGTGTGCGAAAACACGGCGATATGGGGGAAGCTATGAGAGGTGCGCGAAAACACTGCCATTTGGGGGAAGCTATGACAGGTGCGCGAAAACATTGCAATATATGGAAAGCTATGAGAGATGCACGAGAACACAGCGATTAAGGGGAAGCTATGGGAGGTTTGCAAAAACACGGTGATATAGGGGAAGATATAAGAGGTGCGCGAAAACACGGCGATATGGGGAATCTATGAGAGATGTGTGAAAACACAGCGATATAGCGGACGGTATGAGAGGTGCATGAAAACATAGAAACAGAAACATAGAAAATAGGTGCAGGAGTAAGCCATTCGGCCCTTCGAACCTGCACCGCCATTTATTATGATCATGGCTGACCATTCAACTCAGAACCCTGCACCAACCTTCCCTCCATACCCCCTGATCCCCGTAGCCACAAGGGCCATATCTAACTGCCTCTTAAATATAGCCAATGAACTGGCCTCAACTGTTTCCTGTGGCAGAGAATTCCACAGATTCACCACTCTCTGTGTGAAGAAGTTTTTCCTAATCTCGGTCCTAAAAGGCTTCCCCTTTATCCTCAAACTGTGACCCCTCGTTCTGGACTTCCCCAACATCGGGAACAATTTTCCTACATCTAGCCTGTCCAACCCCTTTAGGATTTTATACGTTTCAGTCAGATCCCCCCTCAATCTTCTAAATTCCAATGAGTATAAGCCTATTTCATCCAGTCTTTCTTCATATGAAAGTCCTGCCATCCCAGGAATCAATCTGGTGAACCTTCTTTGTACTCCCTCTATGGCAAGGATGTCTTTCCTCAGATTAGTGGACCAAAACTGCACACAATACTCCAGGTGTGGTCTCACCAAGGCCTTGTACAACTGCAGTAGTACCTCCCTGCTCCTGTACTCGAATCCTCTCGCTATAAATGCCAGCATACCATTCGCCTTTTTCACCGCCTGCTGTACCTGCATGCCCAATTTCAATGACTGGTGTATAATGACACCCAGGTCTCATTGCACCTCCCCTTTTCCTAATCGGCCACCATTCAGATAATAATCTGTTTTCCTATTTTTGCCACCAAAGTGGATAACTTCACATTTATCCACATTAAATTGCATCTGCCATGAATTTGCCCACTCACCCAACCTATCCAAGTCACCCTGCATCCTCTTAGCATCCTCCTCACAGCTAACACTGCCGCCCAGCTTCGTGTCATCCGCAAACTTGGAGATGCTGCATTTAATTCCCTCATCCAAGTCATTAATATATATTGTAAACAACTGGTGTCCCAACACTGAGCCTTGCGGTACCCCACTAGAAAACACATCGATATAGGGGCAGCTACGAGAGGTGCGTGAAACACAGCGATATAGTGGAAGGTATGAGAGGTACACGAAAACGCAGCAATATATAGGAAGCTATGGGAGGTGCACGAAAACAGAGAGATACAGGGGAAGGTATCAGAGGTGTGAGAAAACACATCAATATAGGGGAAACTATGAGAGGTGTGTGAAAACACGGCGATATAGGAGAAGGTATGAGAGGTGTGAGAAAACACATCAAGATAGGGGAAACTATGGGAGGTGAGTGAAAACACGGCGATATAGGAGAAGGTATGAGAGGTGCGCGAAATCACAGCGATATATGGGAAGCTATGGGAGGTGCACGAAAACAGAGCGAAAAAGGGGAAGGTATAATAAGTGTGAGAAAACACATCAATATAGGGGGAGCTATGAGAGGTGTGCAAAAACACAGAGATTTGGGGGAATCTATAAGAGGCGCGCGAAAACACGGCGAAAAATGGGAAGGTATGGGAGGTCCGTGAAAACAGGACGATATAGAGGAAGTGATGAGAGGTGCACGAGAGCACAGCGACATAGGGGAAACTATAGGAGATGCGTGAAAACTGAGCAATATACGGGAAGTTATGAGAGCTGCTTGATGACACAGCAATATAGTAGAAGATATGAGATGTGCGCGAAAACACGGTGATATAGGGGAAGCTATGAGAGGAGCGTGAAAACACAGCGATATAGGGGAAGCTGTGGGAGGTGTGCGAAAACATAGCGATATAGGGGAATATATGTGAGGTGCTTGAAAACACAGCAATATAGGGGAAGGTATGACAGGTGCACAAAAATACAGCGATATAGGGGAAGCTATGGAAGGAGTGTGAACACACGGCGATATACGTGAAGGTATGAGTGGTGCTTGAAAACACATCGGTATAGAGGTAGAGATGAGAGGTGCACGAAAACACAGCGTTATAGGGGACGGTATGAGAGGTGCGTGAAAACACAGTGATATATGGGTAGGTATGCGAGGTGCACCAAATCACAGTGATATAGGGGAAGGTATGAGAGGTGCGCGAACAAAAAAAAAGAATATAGGGGAAGGTATCGGAGGTGCGCAAAAACACAGCGATATGGAGGAAGCTATGGAAGATGCGCAAAAATACAGCGATATAGGGGAAACTATCAGAGGGGTGCAAGAGCACAGCGATGTAGGGGATGCTATGGGAAGTACATGAAAACTCAGCGATATAGGCAAAGTTATGAGAGGTGCCCGAAAACACATCGATATAGGGGCAGCTACGAGAGGTGCGTGAAAACACAGCGATATGGTGGAAAGTATGAAAGGTACACGAAAACACAGCAATATATAGGAAGCTATGGGATGTGCACGAAAACAGAGCGGTACAGGGGAAGGTATCAGAGGTGTGAGAAAACACAGCAATATAGGGGAAGCTATGAGAGGTGTGTGAAAACACGGCGATATAGGAGAAGGTATGAGAGGTGTGCGAAAACACAGCGATATATGGGAAGTTATGGGAGATGCACGAAAACAGAGCGAGAAAGGGGAAGGTATGAGAGGTGTGAGAAAACACAGCAATATAGGGGAAGCTATGGGAGGTGCGTGAAAGTACGCCGATATAGGGGAGGGTATGAGAAGTGCGCGACAACACAGCGATGTAAAGGAAGCTATGGGAGGTGCGCAAAAACAGAGCGATATAGGGGAAGGTATGAGAGGTGCGTGAAAACACAGCGATATAGGGGAATGTATGAGAGGTGCACAAAAACGCAAAGATATAAAGGAAGCTATGGGAGGTGCACAAAAACACGGCAATATAGGTGAAGCGATGAGAGGTGCCCGAAAACGCAGCGATATAGGGAACAGTATGAGAGGTGCTTTAAAACACAGTGATATAGGGGAAGGTATGCATTGTGCATGAAAGCACAGTGAAAAAGAGGAAGCTTTAAGAGGTGCACAAAAACACGGTGATATAGGAGAATGTATGAGAGGTGCACAAAAACACAATGATATAGGGGAAGCTATGGGAGGTGCACGAAAACACGGCGATATAGGGGAAGGTATGAGAGGGAAGCGAAAACACAGTGATATCGGGAAAACTATGGGAGTTGCATGAAAACACAGCAATATATGGGAAGGTATGGGACGTACACGGAAACACAGCAAAATAGTGGAAGGTATGAGAGGTGTGCAAAAGCACAGCAATGTAGCAGAATGTATGAGAGGTGGACGAAAACACGGCGATACAGGGGAAGATATGAGAGGTGAGCGAAAACACAGCGATGTAGGGGAAGCTATGCGAGGTGCGTGAAAAAACGGCGATATAACGAAGCTATGAGAGGTGCACGAAAACACAGCGATATGGGGGATGCTACGAGAGGTGCGCAAAAGCATCGCAATATATGGGAAGCTATCAGAGGTGCGTGAAAACACAGCGATATGGGGGAAACTATGGGAGGTGAATGAAAACCCAGCGATATTAGGGAAACTATGGGAGGTGCGTGAAAACACGGCGATATAGAAGAAGGTATGAGAGGTGCGTGATTACATGGCGACATAGGTGAAACTATGGGAGGTGCGCGACAACACAGTGGTACAGGGAAAGCTATGGGAGGTTTGCAAAAACACGGTGATATAGGGGAAGATATAAGAGGTGCGCGAAAACACGGCGATATGGGGAATCTATGAGAGATGTGTGAAAACACAGCGATTTAGGGGAAGATATGAGACGTGAGCGAAAACAAAGCAATTTAGGGGAAGCTATGAGATGTGTGTGAAAACAGCAATCTAGTGGAAGCTATGGGAGGTGCGCGAAGACACAGTGATATGGGGAAGGTCTGGGAGGTGCGCGAAAATACAGCAATACAGGAGAACGTATGAGAGGTGCGCAAAAACACAGCCATATTGGGGAAGGTATGAGACGTGCGCGAAAACACAGCGATAAGGTGAAGGTATGAGAAGTGCGCGAAAACACAGCGTTATTGGGGAAACTGGGAGGTGCGTGACAACACAGCGATACAGGGGAAGGTATGAGAGGTGGGCGACAACACAGCAATATGGGGAATCTATGAGAGGTGCTCGAAAACACAGCAATTTAGGAGAAGTTATGAGAGGTGCGTGAAGACACGGCAATATAGGGGAAGCTATGGGAGGTGAGGGAAAACACAGTGATATAGCAGAAACTATGAGAGGAGCATGAAAACACAGCGATATAGGGGAAGCTATGGGAGTTGTGCGAAAACACAGCAATACAGGGGAAGGTATGAAAGGTGCGCGAAAACACGGCCATATTGGGGAAGGTATGAGAGGTGTGCGACAACACAGCGATATGGGGAATATATAAGAGGTGCTCGAAAACCCAGCGATATTGGGGAAGCTATGGGAGGTGAGCGAAAACACGACGATATAGGGGAAGTTATGAGAGGTGCGCGAAAATATGGCGATGCAGCAGAATGTATGAGAGGTGCACGAAAACACGGCGATACAGAGGAAGGTATGAGAGGTGAACGGAAACACCGCTATATAGGGGTAGTTATGAGGTGCGCAAAAACACGGCGATATAGGGGAAGCTATAATAGGTGAGTGAAAACAAAGCGATATAGGAGAAGGTATGCGAGGTGCGCGAAAGCACAATGATATTGGTGAAGCTATGGGAGGTGCGGGAAAACAGAGCGATATAGGGGAAGCTATGAGAGCTGCGCGAAAACACAGCCATATTGGGGAAGGTATGGGAGGTGAGCGAAAACACAGCGATAAGAGGAATCTATGGATGGTGCATGAAAACGCAGCGATATACTGAAAGGTATGAGAGGTGAGCGAAAATATAGAGATATAGGGAGAGCTATGAGAGCTGCGGGAAAAAACAGCGATATATGGGAAGCTATGCTGGGTGCCCAAAAACATGGCGATAGAGGGGAGGCTATGAGAGGTGTGCAATAACACAGCAATTTGAGGGAAGTTATAAGAGGTGTGCGAAAGCATCGCAATATATGGGAAGATGAGATAGGTGCGCGAAAACACGGCAATATGTGGGAAGGTATGAGAGGTGAGCGAAAACACAGCTATATAGGGGAAGTAATGAGAGGTGCGTAAAAATACAGCGATAAAAGGAAGTTACGGAGGGCGCGTGAAAACACAGCGCTATAGGGGAATGTATGAGAAGTGCGCGAAAACACAGCATTGTTGGGGAAACTATGGGAGGTACGCGATAACACAGCGATACAGTGGAAGCTATGGGAGATGTGCGAAAACATGGTGATACAGGGGAAGGTATGAGGGGTGCGCGAAAACACGGCGATATGGGAATTCTATGAGAGATGCGCAAAAACAGCGATCTAGGGGAAGGTTTGAGAGGTGCGCGAAAACAAAGCAATTTAGGAGAAGCTATGAGATGTGCGCGAAAAGAGTGATCTAGTGGAAGCTATGGGAGGTGCGCGAAACATGGCGGTATAGGGGAAGTTATGAGAGGGAAGTGAAAATACAGCGAGTTAGGGGAATGTATGAGAGGTGCAAGAAAACACAGTGATATAGGAGAATGTATCAGAGGTGCGCAAAAACACAATGATATAGGGGAATTTATGGGAGGTGCGCGAAAACATGGCAATATACGGGAAGCGATGAGAGGTGCCCGAAAACGCAGCGATATAGGGTACAGTATGAGAGGTGCTTGAATACACAATGATATAGGGGTGGGTATGCGTGGTGCGTGAAAGCACAGTGAAAAAGAGGAAGCTATAGGAGGTGCACGAAAACATGACGATATAGGAAAAGGTATGAGAGATGAGCGAAATCTCAGCTAAAAAGGGGAAGGTATGAGAGGTGTGCGAAAATACGGCGAAATAGGAGAGGTGTACAAAAACACAGCAATACAGGGGAAGGTATGAGAAGTGCGCGAAAACACAGCCATATTGGGGAAGGTATGGGTGCTGCATGAAAACACCGCGATATAGTGGAAGATATGAGAGCTGCGTGAAAACACAGCGATATATGGGAAACTATGCTAGGTGCGCTAAAACACGGCGATGTAGGGGAAGCTATGCTAGGTGCGTGAAAACACGGCGATATAGGGAAGCTATGAGAGGTGTGCAAAAGCATCGCAATATATGGGAAGATGAGATAGGTGCGCGAAAACACGGTGATGTAGCAGAATGTATGAGAGGTGCACGAAAACACTGCGATACAGGGGAAGGTATGAGAGGTGAGCGAAAACACAGCTATATAGGGGAAGTTATGAAAGCTGAGCAATATGTGGGAAGGTATGGGACGTGCGCGAAAACACAGCGATGTAGTGGAAAGTATGAGAGGTGCGTGAAAACACAGCCATATTGGGGAAGGTATGGGAGGTGTGCGAAAACACAGCGATAAGGGGAAGCTATGGGAGTAGCACGAAAACATAGCGATATAGGGGAAGGTATGGGAGGTGCACGAAAACGCAGCCATATAGGGGAAGCTATGAGAGGTGCGCGAAAACACAGAGATATAGGCGAAGCTATGGAGTTTGCACAAAAACACGGTGATATACGTGAAGGTATGAGAGTTGCGTGAAAACATGTCGATACAGGGGAAGGTATGAGGGATGAGCGAATACTCAGCTAAAAAAGGGAAGGTATGAGAGGTGCGCGAGAACACGACGATATAGGGGATGCTATGCAAGGTGCACAAAAGCAGAGTGATATAGAGGAAGTGACTAGAGGTGTACGAGAACAGAGCAACATAGGGGAATTTATGGGAGGTACATGAAAACACAGCCATATTAGGAAGTTATGAGAGGTGCACTAAAACACAGCAATATAGGGGAAGGTATGAGAGGTCTGCGAAAACATGGCTATATAGGGGAAGGTATGAGAGGTGCGCAAAAACACATCGATATAGGGGAAGCTATGAGAGGTGCTTGAAAACACGTCGATATAAGGGAAGTGATGAGAGGAGCGCAAAAATGCAGCGATACAGGGAATGGTATGAGAGGTGCGTGAAAACATGGCAATATATGGGAAGCTATGGGAGGTACATTAAATCAGCGAGATATAGGGGAAGTTATGAGAGGTGCGCAAAAACACAGTGACATAGGAGAAGCTACGGGAGGTGTGCGAAAGGACAGCGATATAGGGGAAGTGATGAGAGGTGCACGAGAGCACAGCGACATAGGGGAGTCTACGTGAAAACACATCAATTTTAGGGAAGGTATGAGAGGTGTGCGAAAAGACAGTGATATGGGGGAAGCTATGATAGGTGCGCAAAAACACAGAGATATAGGCGAAGGTATGAGAGGTGCGTGAAAACACATCAATATAGGGGAAGCGATGCGAGGTGCGCGAAAACACAGCAATAAGGGGAAATTATCAGTGGTGCACGAAAACATGGCGATAAAGGGGAATGTATGAGAGGTGCGCGGAAACACGGCTATATAGGGGACGGTATGAGAAATAAGCGAAAACACAGCTAAAGGTGGAAGGTATGAGAGGTGCACGAAAACACGGCAATATAGGGGAAGCTAAGAGAGGTGTGTGAAAATGCAGCGATCTATCGGAAGTTATGGGAGGTGCGTGAAAACACAACGATTTAGTGGAAGTTATCGCAGGTGTGCGAAAACATGGCAATATAGGGGAATGTATCAGAGGTGCGCAGAAACACGGCTATATAGGTGATGGTATAACAGGTGTGTGAAAACACAGCGATGTAGGGGAAGCTATGAGAAGTGCGCAAAAACATCGCAATATATGGCAAGCTAGGAGAGGAGTGCGAAAACAGCGATATAGCTGAAGCTGTGGGAGATATGAGAGGTGCACGAAAACACGGCAATATAAGGGAAGCTAAGAGAGGTGTGTGAAAATGCAGCGATCTATCCGAAGCTATGGGAGCTGCGTGAAAACACTGCGATATAGGAGAATGTATGAGAGGTGCGCGAAAATTCTGCGATGTAGGGGAAGCTATGAGAGGTGCGCAAAAACATCACAATATAAGGTAAGCTATGAGAGGTGTGCGAAAACAGCGAGATAGCTGAAGCTATGGGAGGTATGCTACAACACAGCAATTTAGGGCAAGATATGAGAGGTGCACGAAATCACGGTGATATAGGGGAAGCTATGGGAGGTGTGCGAAATCACAGAGATATAGGGGTAGGGATGAGAGGTGCGTAAAAACACAGCGATACAGGGGAAGCTATGAAAGGTGCGCGAAAACATCGCAATATATGGCAAGCTATGAGAGTTGTGCGAAAACAGTGATATGGCGCAACTTATGGGAGGTACACGAAAACACAGCAATATAGGGGAAGCTATGAGAGCTGCTTGATAACACATCGATATAGGGGAAGATATGAGAGGTGCGTGTAAACACGGCAATATAGAGGAAGCTATGGGAAGTGTGCGAAAACACAGCGATACAGGGGAAGTTATGAGAGGTACACAAAAACACAGCCATATTGGGGAAGGTATGCGAGGTGCGCGAAAACACATCGATAAGGGGAAGGTATGGGAGGTGCAAGAAAGCACAGCACTATAGTGGAAGGTATGAGAAGTGTGCGAAAACATGGCGATATAGAGGAAGCTATGGGAGTTGCGCGGAAACTGAGCAATATAGGAGAAGGTATGGTACGTGCGAGAAAACACAGCGTTATAGTGGAAGGTATGGGAGGTGCGCAAAAACACAGCGATGTAGGAGAATGTATGAGAGGTGCGCGAAAACACTGCGATACAGGGGAAGTTATGAGATGTGAGCGAAAACACAGCTATATAGCGGAAGCTATGGGAGAAGCTCAAAATCACAGCGATATAGGGGAAGGTATGGGAGGTGCACGAAAACACGGCGATATAGGGGAAAGTATGAAAGGTGCCCGAAAACACAGTGATATAGGCGAAGCTAAGCGATGTGTGTGAAAACACGGCTATATACGTGAAGGTATGAGAGTTGCGTGAAAACACGTCGATATGAGGGATGAGCGATGCTCAGCTACAAAGGGGAAGGTGTGAGAGGTGTGCGAGAACACGGCGATATAGGGAAAGCTATGAGAGGTCAGCGATATAGGGGAATGTATGAGAGGTGCGCAAAAACACAGTAATATAGTTGAAGGTATGAGAGGTGCGCGAAAACACAGCGATATAGGGGAAGTGATGTGAGGTGCTCAAAAACACAGCGATATAGGGGAAGCAATGAGAGGTGCGTGAAAACACAGCCATATGAGGAAGGTATGAGAGGCGCACTAAAACACAGGAATATTGGGGAAGTTATGAGAGGTCTGCGAAACCACGGCGATACAGTGGTAGGTATGAGAGGTGCGCGAAAAGACAGTGATATGTGGGAAGCTATGAGAGGTGCGCGAAAACACAGCACTATAGGGGAAGCTATAAGAGGTGAGCGAAAACACAGCGATATAGGGGAAGGTATGAGAGGTGTGCAAAAACACAGTTATATTGGGGAAGCTATGGGAGGTGCGCGAAAACACAACGATACAGGGGAAGTTATGAGAGGTGCGTGAAACACGTAGGTATAGGGGAAGCTACGAGAGGTGCGCGGAAACACGGCTATATATGGGAAGGTATGCGAGGTGCACGAAAACACATCGATATAGGGGGAAGGTATGAGTGGTGCACGAAAACACGGCGATATAGGGGAAGCTATAAGAGCTGTGCGAAAACGCAGTGATCTATGCGAAGCTATGGGAGGTGCGCGATAACAGAGCGATATAGGGGAAGGTATGAGGGGTGCGAGAAAACACAGCGATATAGGGGAAGCTATGGGAGGTACGCGAAAACACAGCGATATAGTGGAAGTTATCAGAGGTGCGCGAAAACATGGTGATATAGAGGAATGTATGAGAGGTGCGCAGAAACACGGCTATATAGGGGATGGGATGAGAGGTGCGTGAAAACACAGCGATGTACGGGAAGCTATGAGAAGTGTGCAAAAACATCACAATATATGGCAAGCTAAGGGAGGTGCGCGATAACAGAGCGATATAGGGGAAGGTATGAGAGGTGCGCGAAAATACATCGATCTAGGGGGTGTTGCGAAAGGTGCGCGAAAACACATCGAGAAAGTTGAAGGTATGAAGGGTGCGCGAAAACACAACGAAAAAAGGGAAACGATGCGAGGTGCGCGAAAACACAGCGATATAGGGGAAACAATGAGAGGTGCGCAAAAACACAGCGATAAGGGGAAGTTATCAGAGGCGCGCGAAAACATGGCGATAAAGGGGAATGTATGAGAGATGCGCGGAAACACAGCTATATAGGGGATGGTATGAGAGATAAGCGAAAACACAACTAAAAGAGGGAAGGTATGAAAGGTGCATGAAAACACAGCGATATAGGGGACTCTATGAGAGGTGTGCAAAAATGCAGCGGTCTATGGGAAGCTATGGGAGGTGCGCGAAAACAGAGCGATCTAGGGGAATGTATGAGAGGTGCGCAGAATCACAGCGATATAGGGGAAGGTGTGAGAGGTGTGCGAAAACACAATGATATGGGGGAAGCTATAGGAGGTGCGCGAAAACACAGCGATATAGAGGAAGGTATGAGAGGTGCACGAAAACACAGCAATATAGGGGAAGCTATGGGAGGTGTGTGAAATCACAGCGATATAGGGGAAGCTATGAAAGGTGCGCAAAAACATCGCATTATATGGCAAGCTATGAGATATGTGCAAAAACAGCGATATACGGAAGCTATGGGAGGTAAGCTACAACACAGCAATATAGGGGAAGATATGAGAGGTGCACGAAAACACGGCGATATACGGGAAGCTATAAGAGGTGAGCGAAAACACAGCGATATAGGGGAAGTTATGAGAGGTGAGTGAAACACGTCGATATAGGGGTATGTATGAGAGATGAGCGAAAACAGCTAAAAAGGGGAAGGTCTGAGAGGTGCTTGAAAACACAATGATATTGTTGAAGCTATGCGAAGTGCGCGAAAACAATGCGATATAGGGGAAGATGTGGATGGTGCGGAAAAACACGGCGATAAAGGAGAATTTATGAGAGGTGCGTGAAAACACAGCGATGTAGGGGAAGCTATGCCAGGTGCACGAAAACATTGCAATAAAGAGGAAGCTATGGGAGATGCGTGAAAACACTG
>NW_027277928.1:0-22690 GCF_030028105.1 Mobula birostris
AGAGTCCTACGGTGACAGGTCACAGTCACAGAGAGTCAACACTACACCCAGTCACAGAGAGTCTGATAGTGACAGGTCACAGTCACAGAGAGTCAACACTACACCCAGACCAGGTGTCTAATGGTGACAGGTCACCGTCACAGAGCCGCTTCAACACTACACCCAGTCACAGAGAGGCCGATGGTGACAGGTCATGGTCACAGAGAGTCAACACTACACCCAGTCCAGGAGTCCGATGGTGACAGTTCATGGTCACAGAGAGTCCAAATTACACCCAGTCACACAGAGAGTCCGATGGTGATAGGTCACAATTACAGAGCCGGTTCAACACTACACCCAGTCCAGGAGTCCGACGGTGACAGATCATGGTCACACAGAGTCAACACTACACCCAGTCACAGAGACTCCGATGGTGACAGGTCACAGTCACAGAGATTCAACACTATACCCTGTCACAGAGAGTCCAATGGTGACAATTCACAGTCACAGAGAGTCAACACTACACACAGTCAGAGAGAGTCCGATGGTGACATGTCACAGTCACAGCGAGACAACACTACACCCAGTCACAGAGAGTCCGATGGTGACATGTCACAGTCACAGAGAGACAACACTACACCCAGTCCAGGAGTCCGATGGTGACAGGTCACAGTCACGGAGCCGGTTCAACACTACACCCAGTCCAGGAGTCCGATGGTGACAGGTCATGTTCACAGAGAGTCAACACTACACCCAGTCACAGAGAGTCCAATGGTGACAGGTCACAGTCACAAAGAGTCCGATGGTGACAGGCCGCAGTCACAGAGAGTCCGATGGTGACAGAGCACAGTCACAGTCAACACTACACCCAGTCATAGAGAATCCGATGGTGACAGGTCACAGTAACAGAGAGTCAACACTACACCCAGTCACAGAGAGTCCGATAGTGACAGGTCACAGTCACAGAGAGACAACACTACACCCATTCACAGAGAGTCCGATGGTGACAGGTCACAGTCACAGAGAGTCAATACTACAGCCGGTCACAGAGAGTCCGATGGTGACAGGTCACAGTCACAGACAGTCAACACTACACCTGTTCACAGTGAGTCCGATGGTGACAGATCACAGTCACAGAGAGTCCGTTGGTGACAGGTCACAGTCACCGAGCCAGTTCAACACTACACCCAGTCATAGAGAGTCCGATAGTGACAGGTCAGAGTCACAGAGAGTCTGCTGGTGACAGCTCACAGTCACAGAGAGTCAACACTACACCCAGTCACAGAGAGTCCGTTGGTGACAGGTCACAGTCACCGAGCCAGTTCAACACTACACCCAGTCATAGAGAGTCCGATAGTGACAGGTCAGAGTCACAGAGAGTCCGATGGTGACAGGCCGTGGTCACAGGGAGTCCAATGGTGACAGGTCACAGTCACAGAGATTCAACATTACACCCAGTCGAGGAGTCCGATGGTGACAGGCCACAGTCACAGAGATTCAACACCACACCCGGTCACAGAGAGTCCGATTGTGACAGGCCACAGTCACAGAGAGTCAACACTAAACCGAGTCCAGTAGTCCGATGCTGACAGGTCACAGTCACAGAGAGGCAAAAACTACACCCAGTCACAGAGTCCGATGGTGAAAGGTCACAGTCACAGAGAGTCAACACTACACCCAGTCATAGAGAGTCCTATGGTGACAGGTCACAGTCACAGAGAAACAATACTACACCCAGTCACAGAGAGTCCGATGGTGACAGGTCACAGTCACAGAGAGTCAACACTAAACCCAGTTCAGGAGTCCGATGGTGACAGGCCGCGATCATAGAGAGTCAGCACTACAAAATGTCACAGAGATTCCGATAGTGACAGGTCACAGTCACAGATCCGGTTCAACACTACACACAGTCCAGGATTCCGATGGTGACTGGTCATGGTCACAGAGAGTCAACACTACACCCAGTCACAGATAGTTCGATAGTGACAGGTCATGGTCACAGAGAGTCAACAATACACCCAGTCAGAGCGAGTCCGATGCTGACAGGTCACGGTGACAGAGCCAGTTGAACACTACACCAATCCAGGAGTCCGATGGTAACAGGTCACATTCACAGGGAGTCAACACGACACCCGGTCACAGAGAGCCCGATGGTGACAGGCCGCGGTCACATAGACTCCGATGGTGACAGGTCACAGTAACAGAGAGTCGACACTGCACCCAGTCACACAGAGTCCGATGGTGACAGGTCACAGTCACAGAGAGTCAACACTACACCCAGTCATAGAGAGACCGATAGTGACAGGTCACAGTCACAGAGAGTCCGATGGTGACAGGCCGCGGTCACAGAGAGTCCAATGGTGACAGGTCACAGTCACAGAGAGTCAACACTACACCCAGTCACTGAGAGGCCGATGGTGACAGGTCACAGTCACAGAGAGTCAACATTACACCCAGTCCAGGAGTCTGATGGTGACAGGCCACAGTCACAGAGCCGGTTCAACACTACACCCAGTCACAGAAAGTCCGATGGTGACAGGCCACAGTCACATAGAGTCAACACTAAACCCAATCCATCAGTCCGATGGTGACAGGTCACAGTCACAGAGAGGCAAAAACTACACCCAGTCACAGAGTCCGATGGTGACAGGCCGCGTTCACAGAGAGTCCGATGGTGACAGTTCACAGACAAAGAGAGTCAACACTACACCCAATCAGAGAGAGTCCGATGGTGACAGGTCACAGTCACAGAGAGTCCGATGGTGACAGGCCGCGTTCACAGAGAGTCCAATGGTGACAGGTCACAGTCACAGAGAGTCAACACTACACCCAGTCACAGAGACTCCGATGGTGACAGTTCACAGTCAAAGAGAGTCAACAATACACCCAATCACAGAGAGTCCGATGGTGACAGGTCACAGTCACAGATCCGGTTCAACACCAAACCCAGTCCATGAGTCCGATGGTGACAGGTCATGGTCACAGAGAGTCAACACTACACCCAGTCAAAGAGAGTCCTATGGTGACAGGTCACAGTCACAGAGCGTCTGATGGTGACAGGTCACAGTCACAGAGAGTTAAGACAACAAGTAGTCCAGGAGTCCGATGGTGACAGGTCACAGTCACAGAGCCGGTTGAATACTGCACCCAGTCCAGAAGTCTGATGGTGACAGATCACAGTCACAGAGAGTCAACACTACACCCAGTCACAGAGTGTCCGATGCTGACAGGCCACAGTCACAAAGAGTCAACACTACACCCAGTCACAGAGAGTCCTATAGTGACAGGTCACAGTCACAGAGCATCAACACCACAGCCAGTCCAGGAGTCCGATGGTGACAGGCCACAGACACAGAGAGTCAACACTACACCCAGTCACAGAGAGTCCGATGGTGACAAGTCACAGTCACATAGCCGTTTCAACACTACACCCAGTCCATGAGTCCGATGGTAACAGGTCACGGTCACAGAGAGTCAACACTACACCCAGTCACACAGAGTCCGATGGTGACAGGTCATGGTCACAGAAAGTCAACACTACACCCAGTCACAGAGAGTCTGATAGTGACAGGTGACAGTCACAGACAGTCAACAATACACCCACTCACAGAGAGTCCAATTTGACAGGTCACAGAAACAGAGAGTCAACACTACACCCAGTCCAGGTGTCCGATGGTGACAGGCCACAGTCACAGAGAGTCAACACTACACCCAGTCCAGGAGTCCGATGGTGACAGGCCACAGACACAGAGAGTCAACACTACACCCAGTCACAGAGAGTCCAATGGTGACAGGTCACAGTCACACAGCCGTTTCAACACTACACCCAGTCCATGAGTCCGATGGTAACAGGTCATGGTCACAGAAAGTCAACACTACACCCAGTCACAGAGAGTCCGATGGTGACAGGTCATGGTCACAGAAAGTCAACACTACACCCAGTCACAGAGAGTCTGATAGTGGCAGGTGACAGTCACAGAGAGTCAACACTACACCCACTGACAGAGAGTACAATTTGACATGTCACAGACACAGAGAGTCAACACTACACCCAGTCCAGGTGTCCGATGGTGACAGGCCACAGTCACAGAGAGTCAACACTACACCCAGTCCGGGATTCCGATGGTGACAGGCCACAGTCACAGAGATTCAACACTACACCCAGTCCAGGACACCGATGGTGACAGATCACAGTCACAGAGAGTCAACACTACACCCAGTCACAGAGTGTCCAATGCTGACAGGCCACAGTCACAGAGAGTCAACACTACACCCAGTCCAGGAGTCCGATGGTGACAAGCCACAGTCGCAGAGAGTCCGATGGTGACATGTCACAGTCACAGAAAGTCAACACTACACCCAGTCCAGGAGTCCGATGGTGACATTTCACAGTCACAGAGAGTCAACACTACACCCAGTCACAGAGAGTCCTATAGTGACAGGTCACAGTCACAGAGCATCAACACCGCACCCAGTCCAAGAGTCCGATGGTGACAGATCATGGTCACAGAGAGTCCAAACTACACGCAGTCACAGAGAGTCCGATGGTGACAGGTCACAGTTACAGAGCCGGTTCAACGCTACACCCAGTCCAGGAGTCCGATGGTGACAGATCATGGTCACAGAGAGTCAACACTACACCCAGTCACAGAGAGTCCGATGGTGACAGGTCACAGTCACAGAGGGTCAACACTACACCCAGTCACAGAGAGTCCAATGGTGACAGGTCACAGTCACATAGCCGTTTCAACACTACACCCAGTCCATGAGTCCGATGGTAACAGGTCATGGTCACAGAGAGTCAACACTACACCCAGTCACAGAGAGTCCGATGGTGACAGGCCATGGTCACAGAAAGTCAACACTACACCCAGTCACAGGGAGTCTGATAGTGACAGGTGACAGTCACAGACAGTCAACACTACACCCACTCACTGAGAGTCCAATTTGACAGGTCACAGACACAGAGAGTCAACACTACACCCAGTCCAGGTGTCCGATGGTGACAGGCCACAGTCACAGAGAGTCAACACTACACCCAGTCCAGGAGTCCAATGGTGACATGTCACAGTCACAGAGAGTTAAGACAACAAGTAGTCCAGGAGTCCGATGGTGACAGGTCACAGTCACAGAGCCGGTTGAATACTGCACCCAGTCCAGAAGTCTGATGGTGACAGATCACAGTCACAGAGATTCAACACTACACTCAGTCAAGGAGTCTGATGGTGACAGATCACAGTCACAGAGAGTCAACACTACACCCAGTCACAGAGTGTCCGATGCTGACAGGCCACAGTCACAAAGAGTCAACACTACACCCAGTCACAGAGAGTCCTATAGTGACAGGTCACAGTCACAGAGCATCAACACCACAGCCAGTCCAGGAGTCCGATGGTGACAGGCCACAGACACAGAGAGTCAACACTACACCCAGTCACAGAGAGTCCGATGGTGACAGGTCACAGTCACATAGCCGTTTCAACACTACACCCAGTCCATGAGTCCGATGGTAACAGGTCACGGTCACAGAGAGTCAACACTACACCCAGTCACACAGAGTCCGATGGTGACAGGTCATGGTCACAGAAAGTCAACACTACACCCAGTCACAGAGAGTCTGATAGTGACAGGTGACAGTCACAGACAGTCAACAATACACCCACTCACAGAGAGTCCAATTTGACATGTCACAGACACAGAGAGTCAACACTACACCCAGTCCAGGTGTCCGATGGTGACAGGCCACAGTCACAGAGAGTCAACACTACACCCAGTCCAGGATTCCGATGGTGACAGGCCACAGTCACAGAGATTCAACACTACACCCAGTCCAGGACACCGATGGTGACAGATCACAGTCACAGAGAGTCAACACTACACCCAGTCACAGAGTGTCCAATGCTGACAGGCCACAGTCACAGAGAGTCAACACTACACCCAGTCCAGGAGTCCGATGGTGACAAGCCACAGTCGCAGAGAGTCCGATGGTGACATGTCACAGTCACAGAAAGTCAACACTACACCCAGTCCAGGAGTCCGATGGTGACATTTCACAGTCACAGAGAGTCAACACTACACCCAGTCACAGAGAGTCCTATAGTGACAGGTCACAGTCACAGAGCATCAACACCGCACCCAGTCCAAGAGTCCGATGGTGACAGACATGGTCACAGAGAGTCCAAACTACACGCAGTCACAGAGAGTCCGATGGTGACAGGTCACAGTTACAGAGCCGGTTCAACGCTACACCCAGTCCAGGAGTCCGATGGTGACAGAACATGGTCACAGAGAGTCAACACTACACCCAGTCACAGAGAGTCCGATGGTGACAGGTCACAGTCACAGAGGGTCAACACTACACCCAGTCACAGAGAGTCCAATGGTGACAGGTCACAGTCACATAGCCGTTTCAACACTACACCCAGTCCATGAGTCCGATGGTAACAGGTCATGGTCACAGAGAGTCAACACTACACCCAGTCACAGAGAGTCTGATGGTGACAGGTCATGGTCACAGAAAGTCAACACTACACCCAGTCACAGGGAGTCTGATAGTGACAGGTGACAGTCACAGACAGTCAACACTACACCCACTCACTGAGAGTCCAATTTGACAGGTCACAGACACAGAGAGTCAACACTACACCCAGTCCAGGTGTCCGATGGTGACAGGCCACAGTCACAGAGAGTCAACACTACACCCAGTCCAGGAGTCCAATGGTGACATGTCACAGTCACAGAGAGTTAAGACAACACCGAATCCGGAGTCCGATGGTGACAGGTCACAGTCACAGAGCCGGTTGAATACTGCACCCAGTCCAGAAGTCTGATGGTGACAGATCACAGTCACAGAGATTCAACACTACACCCAGTCCAGGAGTCCGATGGTGACAGGTCACAGTCACAGAGCCAGTTCAACACTACACTCAGTCAAGGAGTCTGATGGTGACAGATCACAGTCACAGAGAGTCAACACTACACCCAGTCCAGGATTCCGATGATGACAGGCCGCGGTCACAGAGAGCCAACACTACACCCAGTCCAGGAGACCGATGGTGACAGATCACAGTCACAGAGAGTCAACACTACACCCAGTCACAGAGTGTCCGATGCTGACAGGCCACAGTCACAAAGAGTCAACACTACACCCAGTCACAGAGAGTCCTATAGTGACAGGTCACAGTCACAGAGCATCAACACCACAGCCAGTCCAGGAGTCCGATGGTGACAGGCCACAGACACAGAGAGTCAACACTACACCCAGTCACAGAGAGTCCGATGGTGACAGATCACAGTCACATAGCCGTTTCAACACTACACCCAGTCACAGAGTGTCCAATGCTGACAGGCCACAGTCACAGAGAGTCAACACTACACCCAGTCTAGGAGTCCGATGGTGACAAGCCACAGTCGCAGAGAGTCCGATGGTGACATGTCACAGTCACAGAAAGTCAACACTACACCCAGTCCAGGAGTCCGATGGTGACATTTCACAGTCACAGAGAGTCAACACTACACCCAGTCACAGAGAGTCCTATAGTGACAGGTCACAGTCACAGAGCATCAACACCGCACCCAGTCCAAGAGTCCGATGGTGACAGATCATGGTCACAGAGAGTCCAAACTACACGCAGTCACAGAGTGTCCGATGGTGACAGGTCACAGTTACAGAGCCGGTTCAACGCTACACCCAGTCCAGGAGTCCGATGGTGACAGATCATGGTCACAGAGAGTCAACACTACACCCAGTCACAGAGAGTCCGATGGTGACAGGTCACAGTCACAGAGGGTCAACACTACACCCAGTCACAGAGAGTCCAATGGTGACAGGTCACAGTCACATAGCCGTTTCAACACTACACCCAGTCCATGAGTCCGATGGTAACAGGTCATGGTCACAGAGAGTCAACACTACACCCAGTCACAGAGAGTCCGATGGTGACAGGCCATGGTCACAGAAAGTCAACACTACACCCAGTCACAGGGAGTCTGATAGTGACAGGTGACAGTCACAGACAGTCAACACTACACCCACTCACTGAGAGTCCAATTTGACAGGTCACAGACACAGAGAGTCAACACTACACCCAGTCCAGGTGTCCGATGGTGACAGGCCACAGTCACAGAGAGTCAACACTACACCCAGTCCAGGAGTCCAATGGTGACATGTCACAGTCACAGAGAGTTAAGACAACAAGTAGTCCAGGAGTCCGATGGTGACAGGTCACAGTCACAGAGCCGGTTGAATACTGCACCCAGTCCAGAAGTCTGATGGTGACAGATCACAGTCACAGAGATTCAACACTACACTCAGTCAAGGAGTCTGATGGTGACAGATCACAGTCACAGAGAGTCAACACTACACCCAGTCACAGAGTGCCCGATGCTGACAGGCCACAGTCACAAAGAGTCAACACTACACCCAGTCTCAGAGAGTCCTATAGTGACAGGTCACAGTCACAGAGCATCAACACCACAGCCAGTCCAGGAGTCCGATGGTGACAGGCCACAGACACAGAGAGTCAACACTACACCCAGTCACAGAGAGTCCGATGGTGACAGGTCACAGTCACATAGCCGTTTCAACACTACACCCAGTCCATGAGTCCGATGGTAACAGGTCACGGTCACAGAGAGTCAACACTACACCCAGTCACACAGAGTCCGATGGTGACAGGTCATGGTCACAGAAAGTCAACACTACACCCAGTCACAGAGAGTCTGATAGTGACAGGTGACAGTCACAGACAGTCAACAATACACCCACTCACAGAGAGTCCAATTTGACATGTCACAGACACAGAGAGTCAACACTACACCCAGTCCAGGTGTCCGATGGTGACAGGCCACAGTCACAGAGAGTCAACACTACACCCAGTCCAGGATTCCGATGGTGACAGGCCACAGTCACAGAGACTCAACACTACACCCAGTCCAGGACACCGATGGTGACAGATCACAGTCACAGAGAGTCAACACTACACCCAGTCACAGAGTGTCCAATGCTGACAGGCCACAGTCACAGAGAGTCAACACTACACCCAGTCCAGGAGTCCGATGGTGACAAGCCACAGTCGCAGAGAGTCCGATGGTGACATGTCACAGTCACAGAAAGTCAACACTACACCCAGTCCAGGAGTCCGATGGTGACATTTCACAGTCACAGAGAGTCAACACTACACCCAGTCACAGAGAGTCCTATAGTGACAGGTCACAGTCACAGAGCATCAACACCGCACCCAGTCCAAGAGTCCGATGGTGACAGATCATGGTCACAGAGAGTCCAAACTACACGCAGTCACAGAGAGTCCGATGGTGACAGGTCACAGTTACAGAGCCGGTTCAACGCTACACCCAGACCAGGAGTCCGATGGTGACAGATCATGGTCACAGAGAGTCAACACTACACCCAGTCACAGAGAGTCCGATGGTGACAGGTCACTGTCACAGAGGGTCAACACTACACCCAGTCACAGAGAGTCCAATGATGACAGGTCACAGTCACATAGCCGTTTCAACACTACACTTAGTCCATGAGTCCGATGGTAACAGGTCATGGTCACAGAGAGTCAACACTACACCCAGTCACAGAGAGTCCGATGGTGACAGGTCATGGTCACAGAAAGTCAACACTACACCCAGTCACAGGGAGTCTGATAGTGACAGGTGACAGTCACAGACAGTCAACACTACACCCACTCACTGAGAGTCCAATTTGACAGGTCACAGACACAGAGAGTCAACACTACACCCAGTCCAGGTTTCCGATGGTGACAGGCCACAGTCACAGAGAGTCAACACTACACCCAGTCCAGGAGTCCAATGGTGACATTTCACAGTCACAGAGAGTTAAGACAACACCGAATCCGGATTCCGATGGTGACAGGTCACAGTCACACAGCCGGTTGAATACTGCACCCAGTCCAGAAGTCTGATGGTGACAGATCACAGTCACAGAGATTCAACACTACACCCAGTCCAGGAGTCCGATGGTGACAGGTCACAGTCACAGAGCCAGTTCAACACTACACTCAGTCAAGGAGTCTGATGGTGACAGATCACAGTCACAGAGAGTCAACACTACACCCAGTCCAGGATTCCGATGATGACAGGCCGCGGTCACAGAGAGCCAACACTACACCCAGTCCAGGAGACCGATGGTGACAGATCACAGTCACAGAGAGTCAACACTACACCCAGTCACAGAGTGTCCGATGCTGACAGGCCACAGTCACAAAGAGTCAACACTACACCCAGTCACAGAGAGTCCTATAGTGACAGGTCACAGTCACAGAGCATCAACACCACAGCCAGTCCAGGAGTCCGATGGTGACAGGCCACAGACACAGAGAGTCAACACTACACCCAGTCACAGAGAGTCCGATGGTGACAGATCACAGTCACATAGCCGTTTCAACACTACACCCAGTCCATGAGTCCGATGGTAACAGGTCACGGTCACAGAGAGTCAACACTACACCCAGTCACAGAGAGTCCAATGGTGACAGGTCACAGTCACATAGCCGTTTCAACACTACACCCAGTCCATGAGTCCGATGGTAACAGGTCATGGTCACAGAGAGTCAACACTACACCCAGTCACAGAGAGTCCGATGGTGACAGGTCATGGTCACAGAAAGTCAACACTACACCCAGTCACAGGGAGTCTGATAGTGACAGGTGACAGTCACAGACAGTCAACACTACACCCACTCACTGAGAGTCCAATTTGACAGGTCACAGACACAGAGAGTCAACACTACACCCAGTCACAGAGTGTCCAATGCTGACAGGCCACAGTCACAGAGAGTCAACACTACACCCAGTCCAGGAGTCCGATGGTGACAAGCCACAGTCGCAGAGAGTCCGATGGTGACATGTCACAGTCACAGAAAGTCAACACTACACCCAGTCCAGGAGTCCGATGGTGACATTTCACAGTCACAGAGAGTCAACACTACACCCAGTCACAGAGAGTCCTATAGTGACAGGTCACAGTCACAGAGCATCAACACCGCACCCAGTCCAAGAGTCCGATGGTGACAGATCATGGTCACAGAGAGTCCAAACTACACGCAGTCACAGAGAGTCCGATGGTGACAGGTCACAGTTACAGAGCCGGTTCAACGCTACACCCAGTCCAGGAGTCCGATGGTGGCAGGTCATGGTCACAGAGAGTCAACACTACACCCAGTCAAAGAGAGTCCTATGGTGACAGGTCACAGTCACAGAGGGTCAACACTACACCCAGTCACAGAGAGTCCAATGGTGACAGGTCACAGTCACATAGCCGTTTCAACACTACACTTAGTCCATGAGTCCGATGGTAACAGGTCATGGTCACAGAGAGTCAACACTACACCCAGTCACAGAGAGTCCGATGGTGACAGGTCATGGTCACAGAAAGTCAACACTACACCCAGTCACAGGGAGTCTGATAGTGACAGGTGACAGTCACAGACAGTCAACACTACACCCACTCACTGAGAGTCCAATTTGACAGGTCACAGACACAGAGAGTCAACACTACACCCAGTCCAGGTGTCCGATGGTGACAGGCCACATTCACAGAGAGTCAACACTACACCCAGTCCAGGAGTCCAATGGTGACATGTCACAGTCACAGAGAGTTAAGACAACAAGTAGTCCAGGAGTCCGATGGTGACAGGTCACAGTCACAGAGCCGGTTGAATACTGCACCCAGTCCAGAAGTCTGATGGTGACAGATCACAGTCACAGAGATTCAACACTACACTCAGTCAAGGAGTCTGATGGTGACAGATCACAGTCACAGAGAGTCAACACTACACCCAGTCACAGAGTGTCCGATGCTGACAGGCCACAGTCACAAAGAGTCAACACTACACCCAGTCACAGAGAGTCCTATAGTGACAGGTCACAGTCACAGAGCATCAACACCACAGCCAGTCCAGGAGTCCGATGGTGACAGGCCACAGACACAGAGAGTCAACACTACACCCAGTCACAGAGAGTCCGATGGTGACAGGTCACAGTCACATAGCCGTTTCAACACTACACCCAGTCCATGAGTCCGATGGTAACAGGTCACGGTCACAGAGAGTCAACACTACACCCAGTCACACAGAGTCCGATGGTGACAGGTCATGGTCACAGAAAGTCAACACTACACCCAGTCACAGAGAGTCTGATAGTGACAGGTGACAGTCACAGACAGTCAACAATACACCCACTCACAGAGAGTCCAATTTGACATGTCACAGACACAGAGAGTCAACACTACACCCAGTCCAGGTGTCCGATGGTGACAGGCCACAGTCACAGAGAGTCAACACTACACCCAGTCCAGGATTCCGATGGTGACAGGCCACAGTCACAGAGATTCAACACTACACCCAGTCCAGGACACCGATGGTGACAGATCACAGTCACAGAGAGTCAACACTACACCCAGTCACAGAGTGTCCAATGCTGACAGGCCACAGTCACAGAGAGTCAACACTACACCCAGTCCAGGAGTCCGATGGTGACAAGCCACAGTCGCAGAGAGTCCGATGGTGACATTTCACAGTCACAGAGAGTCAACACTACACCCAGTCACAGAGAGTCCTATAGTGACAGGTCACAGTCACAGAGCATCAACACCGCACCCAGTCCAAGAGTCCGATGGTGACAGATCATGGTCACAGAGAGTCCAAACTACACGCAGTCACAGAGAGTCCGATGGTGACAGGTCACAGTTACAGAGCCGGTTCAACGCTACACCCAGTCCAGGAGTCCGATGGTGACAGATCATGGTCACAGAGAGTCAACACTACACCCAGTCACAGAGAGTCCGATGGTGACAGGTCACAGTCACAGAGGGTCGACACTACACCCAGTCACAGAGAGTATGGTGACAGGTCACAGTCACATAGCCGTTTCAACACTACACCCAGTCCATGAGTCCGATGGTAACAGGTCATGGTCACAGAGAGTCAACACTACACCCAGTCACAGAGAGTCTGATGGTGACAGGTCATGGTCACAGAAAGTCAACACTACACCCAGTCACAGGGAGTCTGATAGTGACAGGTGACAGTCACAGACAGTCAACACTACACCCACTCACTGAGAGTCCAATTTGACAGGTCACAGACACAGAGAGTCAACACTACACCCAGTCCAGGTGTCCGATGGTGACAGGCCACAGTCACAGAGAGTCAACACTACACCCAGTCCAGGAGTCCAATGGTGACATGTCACAGTCACAGAGAGTTAAGACAACACCGAATCCGGAGTCCGATGGTGACAGGTCACAGTCACAGAGCCGGTTGAATACTGCACCCAGTCCAGAAGTCTGATGGTGACAGATCACAGTCACAGAGATTCAACACTACACCCAGTCCAGGAGTCCGATGGTGACAGGTCACAGTCACAGAGCCAGTTCAACACTACACTCAGTCAAGGAGTCTGATGGTGACAGATCACAGTCACAGAGAGTCAACACTACACCCAGTCCAGGATTCCGATGATGACAGGCCGCGGTCACAGAGAGCCAACACTACACCCAGTCCAGGAGACCGATGGTGACAGATCACAGTCACAGAGAGTCAACACTACACCCAGTCACAGAGTGTCCGATGCTGACAGGCCACAGTCACAAAGAGTCAACACTACACCCAGTCACAGAGAGTCCTATAGTGACAGGTCACAGTCACAGAGCATCAACACCACAGCCAGTCCAGGAGTCCGATGGTGACAGGCCACAGACACAGAGAGTCAACACTACACCCAGTCACAGAGAGTCCGATGGTGACAGATCACAGTCACATAGCCGTTTCAACACTACACCCAGTCCATGAGTCCGATGGTAACAGGTCACGGTCACAGAGAGTCAACACTACACCCAGTCACAGAGAGTCCAATGGTGACAGGTCACAGTCACATAGCCGTTTCAACACTACACCCAGTCCATGAGTCCGATGGTGACAGATCATGGTCACAGAGAGTCAACACTACACCCAGTCACAGAGAGTCCGATGGTGACAGGTCACAGTCACAGAGGGTCAACACTACACCCAGTCACAGAGAGTCCAATGGTGACAGGTCACAGTCACATAGCCGTTTCAACACTACACCCAGTCCATGAGTCCGATGGTAACAGGTCATGGTCACAGAGAGTCAACACTACACCCAGTCACAGAGAGTCCGATGGTGACAGGTCATGGTCACAGAAAGTCAACACTACACCCAGTCACAGGGAGTCTGATAGTGACAGGTGACAGTCACAGACAGTCAACACTACACCCACTCACTGAGAGTCCAATTTGACAGGTCACAGACACAGAGAGTCAACACTACACCCAGTCCAGGTGTCCGATGGTGACAGGCCACAGTCACAGAGAGTCAACACTACACCCAGTCCAGGAGTCCAATGGTGACATGTCACAGTCACAGAGAGTTAAGACAACAAGTAGTCCAGGAGTCCGATGGTGACAGGTCACAGTCACAGAGCCGGTTGAATACTGCACCCAGTCCAGAAGTCTGATGGTGACAGATCACAGTCACAGAGATTCAACACTACACTCAGTCAAGGAGTCTGATGGTGACAGATCACAGTCACAGAGAGTCAACACTACACCCAGTCACAGAGTGCCCGATGCTGACAGGCCACAGTCACAAAGAGTCAACACTACACCCAGTCACAGAGAGTCCTATAGTGACAGGTCACAGTCACAGAGCATCAACACCACAGCCAGTCCAGGAGTCCGATGGTGACAGGCCACAGACACAGAGAGTCAACACTACACCCAGTCACAGAGAGTCCGATGGTGACAGGTCACAGTCACATAGCCGTTTCAACACTACACCCAGTCCATGAGTCCGATGGTAACAGGTCACGGTCACAGAGAGTCAACACTACACCCAGTCACACAGAGTCCGATGGTGACAGGTCATGGTCACAGAAAGTCAACACTACACCCAGTCACAGAGAGTCTGATAGTGACAGGTGACAGTCACAGACAGTCAACAATACACCCACTCACAGAGAGTCCAATTTGACATGTCACAGACACAGAGAGTCAACACTACACCCAGTCCAGGTGTCCGATGGTGACAGGCCACAGTCACAGAGAGTCAACACTACACCCAGTCAGGATTCCGATGGTGACAGGCCACAGTCACAGAGATTCAACACTACACCCAGTCCAGGACACCGATGGTGACAGATCACAGTCACAGACAGTCAACACTACACCCAGTCACAGAGTGTCCAATGCTGACAGGCCACAGTCACAGAGAGTCAACACTACACCCAGTCCAGGAGTCCGATGGTGACAAGCCACAGTCGCAGAGAGTCCGATGGTGACATGTCACAGTCACAGAAAGTCAACACTACACCCAGTCCAGGAGTCCGATGGTGACATTTCACAGTCACAGAGAGTCAACACTACACCCAGTCACAGAGAGTCCAATGGTGACAGGTCACAGTCACAGAGCATCAACACCGCACCCAGTCCAAGAGTCCGATGGTGACAGATCATGGTCACAGAGAGTCCAAACTACACGCAGTCACAGAGAGTCCGATGGTGACAGGTCACAGTTACAGAGCTGGTTCAATGCTACACCCAGTCCAGGAGTCCGATGGTGACAGATCATGGTCACAGAGAGTCAACACTACACCCAGTCACAGAGAGTCCGATGGTGACAGGTCACAGTCACAGAGGGTCAACACTACACCCAGTCACAGAGAGTCCAATGGTGACAGGTCACAGTCACATAGCCGTTTCAACACTACACTTAGTCCATGAGTCCGATGGTAACAGGTCATGGTCACAGAGAGTCAACACTACACCCAGTCACAGAGAGTCCGATGGTGACAGGTCATGGTCACAGAAAGTCAACACTACACCCAGTCACAGGGAGTCTGAGAGTGACAGGTGACAGTCACAGACAGTCAACACTACACCCACTCACTGAGAGTCCAATTTGACAGGTCACAGACAGAGAGAGTCAACACTACACCCAGTCCAGGAGTCCAATGGTGACATTTCACAGTCACAGAGAGTTAAGACAACACCGAATCCGGAGTCCGATGGTGACAGGTCACAGTCACACAGCCGGTTGAATACTGCACCCAGTCCAGAAGTCTGATGGTGACAGATCACAGTCACAGAGATTCAACACTACACCCAGTCCAGGAGTCCGATGGTGACAGGTCACAGTCACAGAGCCAGTTCAACACTACACTCAGTCAAGGAGTCTGATGGTGACAGATCACAGTCACAGAGAGTCAACACTACACCCAGTCCAGGATTCCGATGATGACAGGCCGCGGTCACAGAGAGCCAACACTACACCCAGTCCAGGAGACCGATGGTGACAGATCACAGTCACAGAGAGTCAACACTACACCCAGTCACAGAGTGTCCGATGCTGACAGGCCACAGTCACAAAGAGTCAACACTACACCCAGTCACAGAGAGTCCTATAGTGACAGGTCACAGTCACAGAGCATCAACACCACAGCCAGTCCAGGAGTCCGATGGTGACAGGCCACAGACACAGAGAGTCAACACTACACCCAGTCACAGAGAGTCCGATGGTGACAGATCACAGTCACATAGCCGTTTCAACACTACACCCAGTCCATGAGTCCGATGGTAACAGGTCACGGTCACAGAGAGTCAACACTACACCCAGTCACAGAGAGTCCAATGGTGACAGGTCACAGTCACATAGCCGTTTCAACACTACACCCAGTCCATGAGTCCGATGGTAACAGGTCATGGTCACAGAGAGTCAACACTACACCCAGTCACACAGAGTCCGATGGTGACAGGTCATGGTCACAGAAAGTCAACACTACACCCAGTCACAGGGAGTCTGATAGTGACAGGTGACAGTCACAGACAGTCAACACTACACCCACTCACTGAGAGTCCAATTTGACAGGTCACAGACACAGAGAGTCAACACTACACCCAGTCCAGGTGTCCGATGGTGACAGGCCACAGTCACAGAGAGTCAACACTACACCCAGTCCAGGAGTTCAATGGTGACATGTCACAGTCACAGAGAGTTAAGACAACAAGTAGTCCAGGAGTCCGATGGTGACAGGTCACAGTCACAGAGCCGGTTGAATACTGCACCCAGTCCAGAAGTCTGATGGTGACAGATCACAGTCACAGAGATTCAACACTACACCCAGTCCAGGAGTCCGATGGTGACAGGTCACAGTCACAGAGCCAGTTCAACACTACACTCAGTCAAGGAGTCTGATGGTGACAGATCACAGTCACAGAGAGTCAACACTACACCCAGTCACAGAGTGTCCGATGCTGACAGGCCACAGTCACAAAGAGTCAACACTACACCCAGTCACAGAGAGTCCTAAAGTGACAGGTCACAGTCACAGAGCATCAACACCACAGCCAGTCCAGGAGTCCGATGGTGACAGGCCACAGACACAGAGAGTCAACACTACACCCAGTCACAGAGAGTCCGATGGTGACAGGTCACAGTCACATAGCCGTTTCAACACTACACCCAGTCCATGAGTCCGATGGTAACAGGTCACGGTCACAGAGACTCAACACTACACCCAGTCACACAGAGTCCGATGGTGACAGGTCATGGTCACAGAAAGTCAACACTACACCCAGTCACAGAGAGTCTGATAGTGACAGGTGACAGTCACAGACAGTCAACACTACACCCACTCACAGAGAGTCCAATTTGACAGGTCACAGACACAGAGAGTCAACACTACACCCAGTCCAGGTGTCCGATGGTGACAGGCCACAGTCACAGAGAGTCAACACTACACCCAGTCCAGGAGTCCGATGGTGACAGGCCACAGACACAGAGAGTCAACACTACACCCAGTCACAGAGAGTCCAATGGTGACAGGTCACAGTCACATAGCCGTTTCAACACTACACCCAGTCCATGAGTCCGATGGTAACAGGTCATGGTCACAGAGAGTCAACACTACACCCAGTCACACAGAGTCCGATGGTGACAGGTCATGGTCACAGAAAGTCAACACTACACCCAGTCACAGGGAGTCTGATAGTGACAGGTGACAGTCACAGACAGTCAACACTACACCCACTCACTGAGAGTCCAATTTGACAGGTCACAGACACAGAGAGTCAACACTACACCCAGTCCAGGTGTCCGATGGTGACAGGCCACAGTCACAGAGAGTCAACACTACACCCAGTCCAGGAGTTCAATGGTGACATGTCACAGTCACAGAGAGTTAAGACAACAAGTAGTCCAGGAGTCCGATGGTGACAGGTCACAGTCACAGAGCCGGTTGAATACTGCACCCAGTCCAGAAGTCTGATGGTGACAGATCACAGTCACAGAGATTCAACACTACACCCAGTCCAGGAGTCCGATGGTGACAGGTCACAGTCACAGAGCCAGTTCAACACTACACTCAGTCAAGGAGTCTGATGGTGACAGATCACAGTCACAGAGAGTCAACACTACACCCAGTCACAGAGTGTCCGATGCTGACAGGCCACAGTCACAAAGAGTCAACACTACACCCAGTCACAGAGAGTCCTAAAGTGACACGTCACAGTCACAGAGCATCAACACCACAGCCAGTCCAGGAGTCCGATGGTGACAGGCCACAGACACAGAGAGTCAACACTACACCCAGTCACAGAGAGTCCGATGGTGACAGGTCACAGTCACATAGCCGTTTCAACACTACACCCAGTCCATGAGTCCGATGGTAACAGGTCACGGTCACAGAGACTCAACACTACACCCAGTCACACAGAGTCCGATGGTGACAGGTCATGGTCACAGAAAGTCAACACTACACCCAGTCACAGAGAGTCTGATAGTGACAGGTGACAGTCACAGACAGTCAACACTACACCCACTCACAGAGAGTCCAATTTGACAGGTCACAGACACAGAGAGTCAACACTACACCCAGTCCAGGTGTCCGATGGTGACAGGCCACAGTCACAGAGAGTCAACACTACACCCAGTCCAGGAGTCCGATGGTGACAGGCCACAGACACAGAGAGTCAACACTACACCCAGTCACAGAGAGTCCAATGGTGACAGGTCACAGTCACATAGCCGTTTCAACACTACACCCAGTCCATGAGTCCGATGGTAAACAGGTCATGGTCACAGAGAGTCAACACTACACCCAGTCACAGAGAGTCCGATGGTGACAGGTCATGGTCACAGAAAGTCAACACTACACCCAGTCACAGACAGTCTGATAGTGACAGGTGACAGTCACAGACAGTCAACACTACACCCACTGACAGAGAGTACAATTTGACAGGTCACAGACACAGAGAGTCAACACTACACCCAGTCCAGGATTCCGATGTTGACAGGCCACAGTCACAGAGATTCAACACTACACCCAGTCCAGGACACCGATGGTGACAGATCACAGTCACAGAGAGTCAACACTACACCCAGTCACAGAGTGTCCAATGCTGACAGGCCACAGTCACAGAGAGTCAACACTACACCCAGTCCAGGAGTCCGATGGTGACAAGCCACAGTCGCAGAGAGTCCGATGGTGACATGTCACAGTCACAGAAAGTCAACACTACACCCAGTCCAGGAGTCCGATGGTGACATTTCACAGTCACAGAGAGTCAACACTACACCCAGTCACAGAGAGTCCTATAGTGACAGGTCACAGTCACAGAGCATCAACACCGTACCCAGTCCAAGAGTCCGATGGTGACAGATCATGGTCACAGAGAGTCCAAACTACACGCAGTCACAGAGAGTCCGATGGTGACAGGTCACAGTTACAGAGCCGGTTCAACGCTACACCCAGTCCAGGAGTCCGATGGTGACAGATCATGGTCACAGAGAGTCAACACTACACCCAGTCACAGAGAGTCCGATGGTGACAGGTCACAGTCACAGAGGGTCAACACTACACCCAGTCACAGAGAGTCCAATGGTGACAGTCACAGTCACATAGCCGTTTCAACACTACACCCAGTCCATGAGTCCGATGGTGACAGGTCATGGTCACAGAAAAGTCAACACTACACCCAGTCACAGGGAGTCTGATAGTGACAGGTGACAGTCACAGACAGTCAACACTACACCCACTCACTGAGAGTCCAATTTGACAGGTCACAGACACAGAAAGTCAACACTACACCCAGTCACAGAGAGTCCGATGGTGACAGGTCATGGTCACAGAAAGTCAACACTACACCCAGTCACAGGGAGTCTGATAGTGACAGGTGACAGTCACAGACAGTCAACACTACACCCACTCACTGAGAGTCCAATTTGACAGGTCACAGACACAGAGAGTCAACACTACACCCAGTCCAGGTGTCCGATGGTGACAGGCCACAGTCACAGAGAGTCAACACTACACCCAGTCCAGGAGTCCAATGGTGACATGTCACAGTCACAGAGAGTTAAGACAACACCGAGTCCCGGAGTCCGATGGTGACAGGTGACAGTCACAGAGCCGGTTGAATACTGCACCCAGTCCAGAAGTCTGATGGTGACAGATCACAGTCACAGAGATTCAACACTACACCCAGTCCAGGAGTCCGATGGTGACAGGTCACAGTCACAGAGCCAGTTCAACACTACACTCAGTCAAGTAGTCTGATGGTGACGGATCACAGTCACAGAGAGTCAACACTACACCCAGTCCAGGATTCCGATGGTGACAGGCCGCGGTCACAGAGAGCCAACACTACACCCAGTCCAGGAGACCAATAGTGACAGATCACAGTCACAGAGAGTCAACACTACACCCAGTCACAGAGTGTCCGATGCCTGACAGGCCACAGTCACAAAGAGTCAACACTACACCCAGTCACAGAGAGTCCTATAGTGACAGGTCACAGTCACAGAGCATCAACACCACAGCCAGTCCAGGAGTCCGATGGTGACAGGCCACAGACACAGAGAGTCAACACTACACCCAGTCACAGAGAGTCCGATGGTGACAGGTCACAGTCACATAGCCGTTTCAACACTACACCCAGTCACAGAGAGTCCGATGGTGACAGGTCATGGTCACAGAAAGTCAACACTACACCCAGTCACAGAGAGTCTGATAGTGACAGGTGACAGTCACAGACAGTCAACACTACACCCACTGACAGAGAGTACAAATTTGACAGGTCACAGACACAGAGAGTCAACACTACACCCAGTCCAGGATTCCGATGTTGACAGGCCACAGTCACAGAGATTCAACACTACACCCAGTCCAGGACACCGATGGTGACAGATCACAGTCACAGAGAGTCAACACTACACCCAGTCACAGAGTGTCCAATGCTGACAGGCCACAGTCACAGAGAGTCAACACTACACCCAGTCCAGGAGTCCGATGGTGACAAGCCACAGTCGCAGAGAGTCCGATGGTGACATGTCACAGTCACAGAAAGTCAACACTACACCCAGTCCAGGAGTCCGATGGTGACATTTCACAGTCACAGAGAGTCAAACACTACACCAGTCAAAGAGAGTCCTATAGTGACATGTCACAGTCACAGAGCATCAACACCGCACCCAGTCCAAGAGTCCGATGGTGACAGATCATGGTCACAGAGAGTCCAAACTACACGCAGTCACAGAGAGTCCGATGGTGACAGGTCACAGTTACAGAGCCGGTTCAACGCTACACCCAGTCCAGGAGTCCGATGGTGACAGATCATGGTCACAGAGAGTCAACACTACACCCAGTCACAGAGAGTCCGATGGTGACAGGTCACAGTCACAGAGGGTCAACACTACACCCAGTCACAGAGAGTCCAATGGTGACAGTCACAGTCACATAGCCGTTTCAACACTACACCCAGTCCATGAGTCCGATGGTGACAGGTCATGGTCACAGAAAGTCAACACTACACCCAGTCACAGGGGAGTCTGATAGTGACAGGTGACAGTCACAGACAGTCAACACTACACCCCACTCACTGAGAGTCCAATTTGACAGGTCACAGACACAGAAAGTCAACACTACACCCAGTCACAGAGAGTCCGATGGTGACAGGTCATGGTCACAGAAAGTCAACACTACACCCAGTCACAGGGAGTCTGATAGTGACAGGTGACAGTCACAGACAGTCAACACTACACCCACTCACTGAGAGTCCAATTTGACTGGTCACAGACACAGAGAGTCAACACTACACCCAGTCCAGGTGTCCGATGGTGACAGGCCACAGTCACAGAGAGTCAACACTACACCCAGTCCAGGAGTCCAATGGTGACATGTCACAGTCACAGAGAGTTAAGACAACACCGAGTCCCGGAGTCCGATGGTGACAGGTGACAGTCACAGAGCCGGTTGAATACTGCACCCAGTCCAGAAGTCTGATGGTGACAGATCACAGTCACAGAGATTCAACACTACACCCAGTCCAGGAGTCCGATGGTGACAGGTCACAGTCACAGAGCCAGTTCAACACTACACTCAGTCAAGGAGTCTGATGGTGACGGATCACAGTCACAGAGAGTCAACACTACACCCAGTCCAGGATTCCGATGGTGACAGGCCGCGGTCACAGAGAGCCAACACTACACCCAGTCCAGGAGACCAATGGTGACAGATCACAAGTCACAGAGAGTCAACACTACACCCAGTCACAGAGTGTCCGATGCTGACAGGCCACAGTCACAAAGAGTCAACACTACACCCAGTCACAGAGAGTCCTATAGTGACAGGTCACAGTCACAGAGCATCAACACCACAGCCAGT
>NW_027277929.1:0-22655 GCF_030028105.1 Mobula birostris
TCATGCCCTGAAATTCCTGCCCTGAATCTACTGCCCTGAAACTCATACCCTGAATTTCATGCCGTGAAACTCCTGTACTGAAAGTCATCCCCTGAATCTCATACCCTGAAACTCCTGCCCTGAATCTACAGCCCTGAATCTCAAGCCCTGAAACTACAGCCCTGAATCTCATGCCCTGAAACTAATGCCCTGAATACCATGCCCTGAAACTCCTGCCCACAATCTCTTCTGCAGAAACTCCTGCACTGAAACTCCTGCCCTGAATCTACAGCCCTGAATGTCATGCCCTGAATCTCATGCCCTGAAACTCCTGCCCTGAATCTCCTGCCCTGAAACTCATGCTGTGAAAATCATGCCCTAAAACTCCGGCACTGAATCTACTGCCCTGAATCTCCTGCCTTGTAACTAATGCCCTGAATCTACTGCCCTGAAACCCATACCCTGAATTTCATGCCGTGAAACTCCTGTACTGAAAGTCATCCCCTGAATCTCATACCCTGAAACTCCTGCCCTGAATCTACACAGCCCTGAATCTCAAGCCTGAAACTACAGCCCTGAATCTCCTGCCCTGAATCTCCTGCCCTAAAACTCATGCCCTGAATCACAAACCCTGAAACTCATGCCCTGAATCTCATGCTCTGAAACACATGCCCTGAATCTCATGCCCTGAATCTCCTGCCCAGAAACTCGAGCCCTGAATCTCATGCCCTGAAACTAATTACCTGAATAAGATGCCCTGAAACTCCTGCCACAATCTCTTCTGCAGAAGCTCCTGCACTGAAACTCCTGCGCCGAATCTCATGCCCTGAAACTCCTGCCCAGAATCCCCTGCCCTGAAACTCATGCCCTGAATCTCATGCCCTGAAACACCAGCCCTGAAACTCCAGCACTGAAACTCCTGTCCTGAATCTCCTGCACTGAACCTCATGCCCTAAATCTCATGCCCTGAAACTCCTGCCCTGAATCTCCAGCCCTGAAACCACAGCGCTGAATCTCATGTCCTGAAACTCCTGCCCTGATTCTTCTGCCCTGAATCTCATGCGCTGAAACTCCTGCACTGAATCTCCGGCCCTGAAACTCATGCCGTGAAAATCATGCCCTAAAACTCCGGCACTGAATCTACCATGCCCTGAATCTCATGCCCTGAAACTCCTGCCCTGAATCTCATGCCCTGAATCTAATGTCCTGAATCTCATGCCCTGAAATTCCTGCCCTGAATCTCATGCCCTGAAACTCATGCCCTGAATCTCATGCCCTGAAACTCCTGCCCAGAATCACCTGCCCTGAAACTCATGCCCTGAATCTCATGCCTGAAACACCAGCCCTGAAACTCCAGCACTGAAACTCCTGTCCTGAATCTCCTGCACTGAATCTCATGCCCTGAATCTCATGCCCTGAAACTCCTGCCCTGAATCTCCAGCCCTGAAACCAAAGCGCTGAATCTGATGTCCTGAAACTCCTGCCCTGAATCTCTTCTGCTGAATCTCCAGCCCTGAAACTCCTACCCAGAATCTCCTGCCCTGAAACTCATGCCCTGAATCTCATGCCCTGAAACACCAGCCCTGAAACTCCAGCACTGAAACTCCTGTCCTGAATCTCCTGCCCTGAATCTCATGCCCTGAATCTCATGCCCTGAAACACCAGCCCGGAAACTCCAGCACTGAAACTCCTGTCCTGAATCTCATGCCCTGAAACTCCTGACCTGAATCTATTCTGCAGAAACTCCAGCACTGAAACTCCTGCCCTGAATCTCCTGCCCTGAAACTCATACCTCAATCTCATGCCCTAAAACGCCGGCACTTAATCTCCTGTGCTGAATCTCCTGCCCTGAAACTCATGTCCTGAAACACATGACCTGAAACTGCTGCCCTGAATCTCCTGCCCTGAAACTCTTGCCCTGAATCTCATGTCCTGAAACTCCTGCCCTGAATCTACAGTCCTGAAACTCATGCCCTGAATCTCAAGCCCTGAAACTACAGCCCTTAATTTCATGCCCTAAATCTCCGGCATTGAATCTCCTGCCCTGAATCTCCTGCCCTAAAACTCATGCCCTGAATCACATGCCCTGAAACTCATGCCTGAAACTCATGCCCTGAATCTCATGCCCTAAAGCCACTGCACTGAATCTCCGGCCCTGAATCTCCTGCACTGAAATTCATGCCCTGAATCTCGTGCCCTGTAACTCCTGCCCTGAATCTCAAGCCCGGAAACTACAGCCCTGAATCTCATGCCCGAAATCTCCGGTATTGAATCTCCCGCCCGGAAACTCCTGCCCTAAAACTCATGCCCTGAATCACATGCCCTGAAACTCATGCCCTGAATCTCATGCCCTGAAACTCCTGTACTGAATGTCATGCACTGAATCTCATGCCCTGAAACTCCTGCCCTGAATCTCACGCCTTGAAACTAATTCCCTGAATCTCCGGCCCCGAAACTCATGCCCTGAATCTCATACCCTGAAACTCCTGCCCTGAATCTCATGCCCTGAAACATATGCCCTGAATCTCATGCCCTGAATCTCCTGCCCTGAAACTCCTGCCCTGAATCTCAAGCCCTGAAACTACAGCCCTGAATCTCCTGCCCTGAATCTCATGCCCTGAAATTCCTGCCCTGAATCTACTGCCCTGAAACTCATACCCTGAATTTCATGCCGTGAAACTCCTGTACTGAAAGTCATCCCTGAATCTCATACCCTGAAACTCCTGCCCTGAATCTACAGCCCTGAATCTCAAGCCCTGAAACTACAGCCCTGAATCTCATGCCCTGAAACTAATGCCCTGAATACCATGCCCTGAAACTCCTGCCCACAATCTCTTCTGCAGAAACTCCTGCACTGAAACTCCTGCCCTGAATCTACAGCCCTGAATGTCATGCCCTGAATCTCATGCCCTGAAACTCCTGCCCTGAATCTCCTGCCCTGAAACTCATGCTGTGAAAATCATGCCCTAAAACTCCGGCACTGAATCTACTGCCCTGAATCTCCTGCCTTGTAACTAATGCCCTGAATCTACTGCCCTGAAACCCATACCCTGAATTTCATGCCGTGAAACTCCTGTACTGAAAGTCATCCCCTGAATCTCATACCCTGAAACTCCTGCCCTGAATCTACAGCCCTGAATCTCAAGCCTGAAACTACAGCCCTGAATCTCCTGCCCTGAATCTCCTGCCCTAAAACTCATGCCCTGAATCACAAACCCTGAAACTCATGCCCTGAATCTCATGCTCTGAAACACATGCCCTGAATCTCATGCCCTGAATCTCCTGCCCAGAAACTCGAGCCCTGAATCTCATGCCCTGAAACTAATTACCTGAATAAGATGCCCTGAAACTCCTGCCCACAATCTCTTCTGCAGAAGCTCCTGCACTGAAACTCCTGCGCCGAATCTCATGCCCTGAAACTCCTGCCCAGAATCCCCTGCCCTGAAACTCATGCCCTGAATCTCATGCCCTGAAACACCAGCCCTGAAACTCCAGCACTGAAACTCCTGTCCTGAATCTCCTGCACTGAACCTCATGCCCTAAATCTCATGCCCTGAAACTCCTGCCCTGAATCTCCAGCCCTGAAACCACAGCGCTGAATCTCATGTCCTGAAACTCCTGCCCTGATTCTTCTGCCCTGAATCTCATGCGCTGAAACTCCTGCACTGAATCTCCGGCCCTGAAACTCATGCCGTGAAAATCATGCCCTAAAACTCCGGCACTGAATCTACTGCCCTGAATCTCCTGCCCTAAAACTCATGCACTGAACTACATGCCCTGAAACTCATGCCCTGAATCTCATGCCCTGAAAATCCTGTACTGAAAGTCATGCCCTGAATCTCATGCCCTGAAACTCCTGCCCTGAATCTACTGCCCTGAACCTCATGCCCTGAATCTCATGCCCTGAAACTCTTGCCCCGAATCTCCTGCCCTGAAACTCATGCCCTGTAAATCATGCCATAAAACTCTGGCACTGAATCTACTGCCCTGAATCTCCTGCCCTAAAACTCATGCCCTGAACCACATGCCCTGAAACTCATGCCCTGAACCACATGCCCTGAAAGTCATGCCCTGAAACTCCTGCCCTGAAACACATGCCCTGAATCTCATGCCCTGAATCTCCTGCCCTGAAACTCATGCCCTGAATCTCATGCCCTGAAACTCCTGCCCTGAATCTCATGCCCTGAATCTCCTGCCCTGAAACTCATGCCCTGAATCTCGTGCCCTGTAACTCCTGCCCTGAATCTCAAGCCCGGAAACTACAGCCCTGAATCTCATGCCCGAAATCTCCGGTATTGAATCTCCCGCCCGGAAACTCCTGCCCTAAAACTCATGCCCTGAATCACATGCCCTGAAACTCATGCCCTGAATCTCATGCCCTGAAACTCCTGTACTGAATGTCATGCACTGAATCTCATGCCCTGAAACTCCTGCCCTGAATCTCACGCCTTGAAACTAATTCCCTGAATCTCCGGCCCCGAAACTCATGCCCTGAATCTCATACCCTGAAACTCCTGCCCTGAATCTCATGCCCTGAAACATATGCCCTGAATCTCATGCCCTGAATCTCCTGCCCTGAAACTCCTGCCCTGAATCTCAAGCCCTGAAACTACAGCCCTGAATCTCCTGCCCTGAATCTCATGCCCTGAAACTCCTGCCCTGAATCTACTGCCCTGAAACTCATACCCTGAATTTCATGCCGTGAAACTCCTGTACTGAAAGTCATCCCCTGAATCTCATACCCTGAAACTCCTGCCCTGAATCTACAGCCCTGAATCTCAAGCCCTGAAACTACAGCCCTGAATCTCATGCCCTGAAACTAATGCCCTGAATACCATGCCCTGAAACTCCTGCCCACAATCTCTTCTGCAGAAACTCCTGCACTGAAACTCCTGCCCTGAATCTACAGCCCTGAATGTCATGCCCTGAATCTCATGCCCTGAAACTCCTGCCCTGAATCTCCTGCCCTGAAACTCATGCTGTGAAAATAATGCCCTAAAACTCCGGCACTGAATCTACTGCCCTGAATCTCCTGCCTTGTAACTAATGCCCTGAATCTACTGCCCTGAAACCCATACCCTGAATTTCATGCCGTGAAACTCCTGTACTGAAAGTCATCCCCTGAATCTCATACCCTGAAACTCCTGCCCTGAATCTACAGCCCTGAATCTCAAGCCCTGAAACTACAGCCCTGAATCTCCTGCCCTGAATCTCCTGCCCTAAAACTCATGCCCTGAATCACAAACCCTGAAACTCATGCCCTGAATCTCATGCTCTGAAACACATGCCCTGAATCTCATGCCCTGAATCTCCTGCCCAGAAACTCGAGCCCTGAATCTCATGCCCTGAAACTAATTACCTGAATAAGATGCCCTGAAACTCCTGCCCACAATCTCTTCTGCAGAAGCTCCTGCACTGAAACTCCTGCGCCGAATCTCATGCCCTGAAACTCCTGCCCAGAATCCCCTGCCCTGAAACTCATGCCCTGAATCTCATGCCCTGAAACACCAGCCCTGAAACTCCAGCACTGAAACTCCTGTCCTGAATCTCCTGCACTGAACCTCATGCCCTAAATCTCATGCCCTGAAACTCCTGCCCTGAATCTCCAGCCCTGAAACCACAGCGCTGAATCTCATGTCCTGAAACTCCTGCCCTGATTCTTCTGCCCTGAATCTCATGCGCTGAAACTCCTGCACTGAATCTCCGGCCCTGAAACTCATGCCGTGAAAATCATGCCCTAAAACTCCGGCACTGAATCTACTGCCCTGAATCTCCTGCCCTAAAACTCATGCACTGAACTACATGCCCTGAAACTCATGCCCTGAATCTCATGCCCTGAAAATCCTGTACTGAAAGTCATGCCCTGAATCTCATGCCCTGAAACTCCTGCCCTGAATCTACTGCCCTGAACCTCATGCCCTGAATCTCATGCCCTGAAACTCATGCCCTGAATCTCCTGCCCTGAAATTCATGCCCTGAATCTCATGCCCTAAAACCACTGCTCTGAATCTCCGGCCCTGAATCTCCTGCACTGAAACTCTTGCCCTGAATCTCCTGCCCTGAAATTCATGCCCTGAATCTCATGCCCTAAAACCACTGCTCTGAATCTCCGGCCCTGAATCTCCTGCACTGAAACTCTTGCCCTGAATCTCATGCTCTGAAACTATTGCCCTGATTCTTCTGCCCTGAATCTCATGCGCTGAAACTCCTGCACTGAATCTCCGGCCCTGAAACTCATGCCGTGAAAATCATGCCCTAAAACTCCGGCACTGAATCTACTGCCCTGAATCTCCTGCCCTAAAACTCATGCACTGAACTACATGCCCTGAAACTCATGCCCTGAATCTCATGCCCTGAAAATCCTGTACTGAAAGTCATGCCCTGAATCTCATGCCCTGAAACTCCTGCCCTGAATCTACTGCCCTGAACCTCATGCCCTGAATCTCATGCCCTGAAACTCTTGCCCCGAATCTCCTGCCCTGAAACTCATGCCCTGTAAATCATGCCATAAAACTCTGGCACTGAATCTACTGCCCTGAATCTCCTGCCCTAAAACTCATGCCCTGAACCACATGCCCTGAAACTCATGCCCTGAACCACATGCCCTGAACCACATGCCCTGAAACTCATGCCCTGAATCTCATGCCCTGAAACTTCTGTACTGAAAGTCATGCCCTGAAACTCCTGCCCTGAAACACATGCCCTGAATCTCATGCCCTGAATCTCCTGCCCTGAAACTCATGCCCTGAATCTCATGCCCTGAAACTCCTGCCCTGAATCTCATGCCCTGAATCTCCTGCCCTGAAACTCATGCCCTGAATCTCGTGCCCTGTAACTCCTGCCCTGAATCTCAAGCCCGGAAACTACAGCCCTGAATCTCATGCCCGAAATCTCCGGTATTGAATCTCCCGCCCGGAAACTCCTGCCCTAAAACTCATGCCCTGAATCACATGCCCTGAAACTCATGCCCTGAATCTCATGCCCTGAAACTCCTGTACTGAATGTCATGCACTGAATCTCATGCCCTGAAACTCCTGCCCTGAATCTCACGCCTTGAAACTAATTCCCTGAATCTCCGGCCCCGAAACTCATGCCCTGAATCTCATACCCTGAAACTCCTGCCCTGAATCTCATGCCCTGAAACATATGCCCTGAATCTCATGCCCTGAATCTCCTGCCCTGAAACTCCTGCCCTGAATCTCAAGCCCTGAAACTACAGCCCTGAATCTCCTGCCCTGAATCTCATGCCCTGAAACTCATGCACTGAACTACATGCCCTGAAACTCATGCCCTGAATCTCATGCCGTGAAACTCCTGTACTGAAAGTCATGCCCTGAATCTCATGCCCTGAAACTCCTGCCCTGAATCTACTGCCCTGAACCTCATGCCCTGAATCTCATGCCCTGAAACTCTTGCCCCGAATCTCCTGCCCTGAAACTCATGCCCTGTAAATCATGCCATAAAACTCTGGCACTGAATCTACTGCCCTGAATCTCCTGCCCTAAAACTCATGCCCTGAACCACATGCCCTGAAACTCATGCCCTGAACCACATGCCCTGAAACTCATGCCCTGAATCTCATGCCCTGAAACTTCTGTACTGAAAGTCATGCCCTGAAACTCCTGCCCTGAAACACATGCCCTGAATCTCATGCCCTGAATCTCCTGCCCTGAAACTCATGCCCTGAATCTCATGCCCTGAAACTCCTGCCCTGAATCTCATGCCCTGAATCTCCTGCCCTGAAACTCATGCCCTGAATCTCGTGCCCTGTAACTCCTGCCCTGAATCTCAAGCCCGGAAACTACAGCCCTGAATCTCATGCCCGAAATCTCCGGTATTGAATCTCCCGCCCGGAAACTCCTGCCCTAAAACTCATGCCCTGAATCACATGCCCTGAAACTCATGCCCTGAATCTCATGCCCTGAAACTCCTGTACTGAATGTCATGCACTGAATCTCATGCCCTGAAACTCCTGCCCTGAATCTCACGCCTTGAAACTAATTCCCTGAATCTCCGGCCCCGAAACTCATGCCCTGAATCTCATACCCTGAAACTCCTGCCCTGAATCTCATGCCCTGAAACATATGCCCTGAATCTCATGCCCTGAATCTCCTGCCCTGAAACTCCTGCCCTGAATCTCAAGCCCTGAAACTACAGCCCTGAATCTCCTGCCCTGAATCTCATGCCCTAAAACTCCTGCCCTGAATCTACTGCCCTGAAACTCATACCCTGAATTTCATGCCGTGAAACTCCTGTACTGAAAGTCATCCCCTGAATCTCATACCCTGAAACTCCTGCCCTGAATCTACAGCCCTGAATCTCAAGCCCTGAAACTACAGCCCTGAATCTCCTGCCCTGAATCTCCTGCCCTAAAACTCATGCCCTGAATCACAAACCCTGAAACTCATGCCCTGAATCTCATGCTCTGAAACACATGCCCTGAATCTCATGCCCTGAATCTCCTGCCCAGAAACTCGAGCCCTGAATCTCATGCCCTGAAACTAATTACCTGAATAAGATGCCCTGAAACTCCTGCCCACAATCTCTTCTGCAGAAGCTCCTGCACTGAAACTCCTGCGCCGAATCTCATGCCCTGAAACTCCTGCCCAGAATCCCCTGCCCTGAAACTCATGCCCTGAATCTCATGCCCTGAAACACCAGCGCTGAAACTCCAGCACTGAAACTCCTGTCCTGAATCTCCTGCACTGAATCTCATGCCCTAAATCTCATGCCCTGAAACTCCTGCCCTGAATCTCCAGCCCTGAAACCACAGCGCTGAATCTCATGTCCTGAAACTCCTGCCCTGAATCTCTTCTGCTGAAACTCCAGCCCTGAAACTCCTACTCAGAATCTCCTGCCCTGAAACTCATGCTCTGAAACTCATGCCCTAAAACACCAGCCCTGAAACTCCAGCACTGAAACTCCTGTCCTGAATCTCCTGCCCTGAATCTCATGCCCTGAATCTCATGCCCTGAATCTCATGCCTTGTAACTAATGCCCTGAATCTCCGGCCCTGAAACTCATGCCCTGAATCTCATACCCTCAAACTCCTGCCCTGAATCTCATGCCCTGAAACTCATGCCCTGAATCTCATGCCCTGAAACTCATGCCCTGAAACTCCTGTACTGAATGTCCTGCCCTGAATATCAAGCCCTGAATCTCCTGCCCTGAAACTCATGCGCTGAATTTCATGCCCTGAAACTCCTGCCCTGAATCTCAAGCCCTGAATCTCATGCCCTGAAACTAATGCCCTGAATAACATGCCCTGAAACTCCTGCCCATAATCTCTTCTGCAGAAACTCCTGCACTGAAACTCCTGCCCTGAATCTCCTGCCCTGAAACTCATGCCCTGAATCTCATGCCCTAAAACCACTGCACTGAATCTCCGGCCCTGAATCTCCTGCACTGAAACTCTTGCCCTGAATCTCATGCTCTGAAACTCCTGCCCTGAATCTACTGCCCTGAAAGTCATGCCCTGAATCTCATGCCCTGAAACTCCTGCCCTGAATCTCATGCCCTGAATCTAATGTCCTGAATCTCATGCCCTGAAATTCCTGCCCTGAATCTCATGCCCTGAAACTCATGCCCTGAATCTCATGCCCTGAAACTCCTGCCCAGAATCACCTGCCCTGAAACTCATGCCCTGAATCTCATGCCCTGAAACACCAGCCCTGAAACTCCAGCACTGAAACTCCTGTCCTGAATCTCCTGCACTGAATCTCATGCCCTAAATCTCATGCCCTGAAACTCCTGCCCTGAATCTCCAGCCCTGAAACCAAAGCGCTGAATCTGATGTCCTGAAACTCCTGCCCTGAATCTCTTCTGCTGAATCTCCAGCCCTGAAACTCCTACCCAGAATCTCCTGCCCTGAAACTCATGCCCTGAATCTCATGCCCTGAAACACCAGCCCTGAAACTCCAGCACTGAAACTCCTGTCCTGAATATCCTGCCCTGAATCTCATGCCCTGAATCTCATGCCCTGAAACACCAGCCCGGAAACTCCAGCACTGAAACTCCTGTCCTGAATCTCATGCCCTGAAACTCCTGACCTGAATCTATTCTGCAGAAACTCCAGCACTGAAACTCCTGCCCTGAATCTCCTGCCCTGAAACTCATACCTCAATCTCATGCCCTAAAACGCCGGCACTTAATCTCCTGTGCTGAATCTCCTGCCCTGAAACTCATGTCCTGAAACACATGACCTGAAACTGCTGCCCTGAATCTCCTGCCCTGAAACTCTTGCCCTGAATCTCATGTCCTGAAACTCCTGCCCTGAATCTACAGTCCTGAAACTCATGCCCTGAATCTCAAGCCCTGAAACTACAGCCCTTAATTTCATGCCCTAAATCTCCGGCATTGAATCTCCTGCCCTGAATCTCCTGCCCTAAAACTCATGCCCTGAATCACATGCCCTGAAACTCATGCCTGAAACTCATGCCCTGAATCTCATGCCCTAAAGCCACTGCACTGAATCTCCGGCCCTGAATCTCCTGCACTGAAATTCATGCCCTGAATCTCGTGCCCTGTAACTCCTGCCCTGAATCTCAAGCCCGGAAACTACAGCCCTGAATCTCATGCCCGAAATCTCCGGTATTGAATCTCCCGCCCGGAAACTCCTGCCCTAAAACTCATGCCCTGAATCACATGCCCTGAAACTCATGCCCTGAATCTCATGCCCTGAAACTCCTGTACTGAATGTCATGCACTGAATCTCATGCCCTGAAACTCCTGCCCTGAATCTCACGCCTTGAAACTAATTCCCTGAATCTCCGGCCCCGAAACTCATGCCCTGAATCTCATACCCTGAAACTCCTGCCCTGAATCTCATGCCCTGAAACATATGCCCTGAATCTCATGCCCTGAATCTCCTGCCCTGAAACTCCTGCCCTGAATCTCAAGCCCTGAAACTACAGCCCTGAATCTCCTGCCCTGAATCTCATGCCCTGAAATTCCTGCCCTGAATCTACTGCCCTGAAACTCATACCCTGAATTTCATGCCGTGAAACTCCTGTACTGAAAGTCATCCCCTGAATCTCATACCCTGAAACTCCTGCCCTGAATCTACAGCCCTGAATCTCAAGCCCTGAAACTACAGCCCTGAATCTCATGCCCTGAAACTAATGCCCTGAATACCATGCCCTGAAACTCCTGCCCACAATCTCTTCTGCAGAAACTCCTGCACTGAAACTCCTGCCCTGAATCTACAGCCCTGAATGTCATGCCCTGAATCTCATGCCCTGAAACTCCTGCCCTGAATCTCCTGCCCTGAAACTCATGCTGTGAAAATCATGCCCTAAAACTCCGGCACTGAATCTACTGCCCTGAATCTCCTGCCTTGTAACTAATGCCCTGAATCTACTGCCCTGAAACCCATACCCTGAATTTCATGCCGTGAAACTCCTGTACTGAAAGTCATCCCCTGAATCTCATACCCTGAAACTCCTGCCCTGAATCTACAGCCCTGAATCTCAAGCCCTGAAACTACAGCCCTGAATCTCCTGCCCTGAATCTCCTGCCCTAAAACTCATGCCCTGAATCACAAACCCTGAAACTCATGCCCTGAATCTCATGCTCTGAAACACATGCCCTGAATCTCATGCCCTGAATCTCCTGCCCAGAAACTCGAGCCCTGAATCTCATGCCCTGAAACTAATTACCTGAATAAGATGCCCTGAAACTCCTGCCCACAATCTCTTCTGCAGAAGCTCCTGCACTGAAACTCCTGCGCCGAATCTCATGCCCTGAAACTCCTGCCCAGAATCCCCTGCCCTGAAACTCATGCCCTGAATCTCATGCCCTGAAACACCAGCCCTGAAACTCCAGCACTGAAACTCCTGTCCTGAATCTCCTGCACTGAACCTCATGCCCTAAATCTCATGCCCTGAAACTCCTGCCCTGAATCTCCAGCCCTGAAACCACAGCGCTGAATCTCATGTCCTGAAACTCCTGCCCTGATTCTTCTGCCCTGAATCTCATGCGCTGAAACTCCTGCACTGAATCTCCGGCCCTGAAACTCATGCCGTGAAAATCATGCCCTAAAACTCCGGCACTGAATCTACTGCCCTGAATCTCCTGCCCTAAAACTCATGCACTGAACTACATGCCCTGAAACTCATGCCCTGAATCTCATGCCCTGAAAATCCTGTACTGAAAGTCATGCCCTGAATCTCATGCCCTGAAACTCCTGCCCTGAATCTACTGCCCTGAACCTCATGCCCTGAATCTCATGCCCTGAAACTCATGCCCTGAATCTCCTGCCCTGAAATTCATGCCCTGAATCTCATGCCCTAAAACCACTGCTCTGAATCTCCGGCCCTGAATCTCCTGCACTGAAACTCTTGCCCTGAATCTCCTGCCCTGAAATTCATGCCCTGAATCTCATGCCCTAAAACCACTGCTCTGAATCTCCGGCCCTGAATCTCCTGCACTGAAACTCTTGCCCTGAATCTCATGCTCTGAAACTCCTGCCCTGATTCTTCTGCCCTGAATCTCATGCGCTGAAACTCCTGCACTGAATCTCCGGCCCTGAAACTCATGCCGTGAAAATCATGCCCTAAAACTCCGGTACTGAATCTACTGCCCTGAATCTCCTGCCCTAAAACTCATGCACTGAACTACATGCCCTGAAACTCATGCCCTGAATCTCATGCCCTGAAAATCCTGTACTGAAAGTCATGCCCTGAATCTCATGCCCTGAAACTACTGCCCTGAATCTACTGCCCTGAACCTCATGCCCTGAATCTCATGCCCTGAAACTCTTGCCCCGAATCTCCTGCCCTGAAACTCATGCCCTGTAAATCATGCCATAAAACTCTGGCACTGAATCTACTGCCCTGAATCTCCTGCCCTAAAACTCATGCCCTGAACCACATGCCCTGAAACTCATGCCCTGAACCACATGCCCTGAAACTCATGCCCTGAATCTCATGCCCTGAAACTTCTGTACTGAAAGTCATGCCCTGAAACTCCTGCCCTGAAACACATGCCCTGAATCTCATGCCCTGAATCTCCTGCCCTGAAACTCATGCCCTGAATCTCATGCCCTGAAACTCCTGCCCTGAATCTCATGCCCTGAATCTCCTGCCCTGAAACTCATGCCCTGAATCTCGTGCCCTGTAACTCCTGCCCTGAATCTCAAGCCGGAAACTACAGCCCTGAATCTCATGCCCGAAATCTCCGGTATTGAATCTCCCGCCCGGAAACTCCTGCCCTAAAACTCATGCCCTGAATCACATGCCCTGAAACTCATGCCCTGAATCTCATGCCCTGAAACTCCTGTACTGAATGTCATGCACTGAATCTCATGCCCTGAAACTCCTGCCCTGAATCTCACGCCTTGAAACTAATTCCCTGAATCTCCGGCCCCGAAACTCATGCCCTGAATCTCATACCCTGAAACTCCTGCCCTGAATCTCATGCCCTGAAACATATGCCCTGAATCTCATGCCCTGAATCTCCTGCCCTGAAACTCCTGCCCTGAATCTCAAGCCCTGAAACTACAGCCCTGAATCTCCTGCCCTGAATCTCATGCCCTGAAACTCCTGCCCTGAATCTACTGCCCTGAAACTCATACCCTGAATTTCATGCCGTGAAACTCCTGTACTGAAAGTCATCCCCTGAATCTCATACCCTGAAACTCCTGCCCTGAATCTACAGCCCTGAATCTCAAGCCCTGAAACTACAGCCCTGAATCTCATGCCCTGAAACTAATGCCCTGAATACCATGCCCTGAAACTCCTGCCCACAATCTCTTCTGCAGAAACTCCTGCACTGAAACTCCTGCCCTGAATCTACAGCCCTGAATGTCATGCCCTGAATCTCATGCCCTGAAACTCCTGCCCTGAATCTCCTGCCCTGAAACTCATGCTGTGAAAATCATGCCCTAAAACTCCGGCACTGAATCTACTGCCCTGAATCTCCTGCCTTGTAACTAATGCCCTGAATCTACTGCCCTGAAACCCATACCCTGAATTTCATGCCGTGAAACTCCTGTACTGAAAGTCATCCCCTGAATCTCATACCCTGAAACTCCTGCCCTGAATCTACAGCCCTGAATCTCAAGCCCTGAAACTACAGCCCTGAATCTCCTGCCCTGAATCTCCTGCCCTAAAACTCATGCCCTGAATCACAAACCCTGAAACTCATGCCCTGAATCTCATGCTCTGAAACACATGCCCTGAATCTCATGCCCTGAATCTCCTGCCCAGAAACTCGAGCCCTGAATCTCATGCCCTGAAACTAATTACCTGAATAAGATGCCCTGAAACTCCTGCCCACAATCTCTTCTGCAGAAGCTCCTGCACTGAAACTCCTGCGCCGAATCTCATGCCCTGAAACTCCTGCCCAGAATCCCCTGCCCTGAAACTCATGCCCTGAATCTCATGCCCTGAAACACCAGCCCTGAAACTCCAGCACTGAAACTCCTGTCCTGAATCTCCTGCACTGAACCTCATGCCCTAAATCTCATGCCCTGAAACTCCTGCCCTGAATCTCCAGCCCTGAAACCACAGCGCTGAATCTCATGTCCTGAAACTCCTGCCCTGAATCTCTTCTGCTGAAACTCCAGCCCTGAAACTCCTACTCAGAATCTCCTGCCCTGAAACTCATGCTCTGAAACTCATGCCCTAAAACACCAGCCCTGAAACTCCAGCACTGAAACTCCTGTCCTGAATCTCATGTCCTGAATCTCATGCCTTGTAACTAATGCCCTGAATCTCCGGCCCTGAAACTCATGCCCTGAATCTCATACCCTCAAACTCCTGCCCTGAATCTCATGCCCTGAAACTCATGCCCTGAATCTCATGCCCTGAAACTCATGCCCTGAAACTCCTGTACTGAATGTCCTGCGCTGAATATCAAGCCCTGAATCTCCTGCCCTGAAACTCATGCGCTGAATCTCATGCCCTGAAACTCCTGCCCTGAATCTCAAGCCCTGAATCTCATGCCCTGAAACTAATGCCCTGAATAACATGCCCTGAAACTCCTGCCCATAATCTCTTCTGCAGAAACTCCTGCACTGAAACTCCTGCCCTGAATCTCCTGCCCTGAAACTCATGCCCTGAATCTCATGCCCTAAAACCACTGCACTGAATCTCCGGCCCTGAATCTCCTGCACTGAAACTCTTGCCCTGAATCTCATGCTCTGAAACTCCTGCCCTGAATCTAATGCCCTGAAACTCATGCCCTGAATCTCATGCCCTGAAACTCCTGCCCTGACTCTCATGCTCTGAATCTAATGTCCTGAATCTCATGCCCTGAAATTCCTGCCCTGAATCTCATGCCCTGAAACTCATGCCCTGAATCTCATGCCCTGAAACTCCTGCTCAGAATCACCTGCCCTGAAACTCATGCCCTGAATCTCATGCCCTGAAACACCAGCCCTGAAACTCCAGCACTGAAACTCCTGTCCTGAATCTCCTGCACTGAATCTCATGCCCTGAATCTCATGCCCTGAAACTCCTGCCCTGAATCTCCAGCCCTGAAACCAAAGCGCTGAATCTGATGTCCTGAAACTCCTGCCCTGAATCTCTTCTGCTGAATCTCCAGCCCTGAAACTCCTACCCAGAATCTCCTGCCCTGAAACTCATGCCCTGAATCTCATGCCCTGAAACACCAGCCCTGAAACTCCAGCACTGAAACTCCTGTCCTGAATCTCCTGCACTGAACCTCATGCCCTAAATCTCATGCCCTGAAACTCCTGCCCTGAATCTCCAGCCCTGAAACCACAGCGCTGAATCTCATGTCCTGAAACTCCTGCCCTGATTCTTCTGCCCTGAATCTCATGCGCTGAAACTCCTGCACTGAATCTCCGGCCCTGAAACTCATGCCGTGAAAATCATGCCCTAAAACTCCGGCACTGAATCTACTGCCCTGAATCTCCTGCCCTAAAACTCATGCACTGAACTACATGCCCTGAAACTCATGCCCTGAATCTCATGCCCTGAAAATCCTGTACTGAAAGTCATGCCCTGAATCTCATGCCCTGAAACTCCTGCCCTGAATCTACTGCCCTGAACCTCATGCCCTGAATCTCATGCCCTGAAACTCATGCCCTGAATCTCCTGCCCTGAAATTCATGCCCTGAATCTCATGCCCTAAAACCACTGCTCTGAATCTCCGGCCCTGAATCTCCTGCACTGAAACTCTTGCCCTGAATCTCCTGCCCTGAAATTCATGCCCTGAATCTCATGCCCTAAAACCACTGCTCTGAATCTCCGGCCCTGAATCTCCTGCACTGAAACTCTTGCCCTGAATCTCATGCTCTGAAACTCCTGCCCTGATTCTTCTGCCCTGAATCTCATGCGCTGAAACTCCTGCACTGAATCTCCGGCCCTGAAACTCATGCCGTGAAAATCATGCCCTAAAACTCCGGTACTGAATCTACTGCCCTGAATCTCCTGCCCTAAAACTCATGCACTGAACTACATGCCCTGAAACTCATGCCCTGAATCTCATGCCCTGAAAATCCTGTACTGAAAGTCATGCCCTGAATCTCATGCCCTGAAACTCCTGCCCTGAATCTACTGCCCTGAACCTCATGCCCTGAATCTCATGCCCTGAAACTCTTGCCCCGAATCTCCTGCCCTGAAACTCATGCCCTGTAAATCATGCCATAAAACTCTGGCACTGAATCTACTGTCCTGAATCTCCTGCCCTAAAACTCATGCCCTGAACCACATGCCCTGAAACTCATGCCCTGAACCACATGCCCTGAAACTCATGCCCTCAATCTCATGCCCTGAAACTTCTGTACTGAAAGTCATGCCCTGAAACTCCTGCCCTGAAACACATGCCCTGAATCTCATGCCCTGAATCTCCTGCCCTGAAACTCATGCCCTGAATCTCATGCCCTGAAACTCCTGCCCTGAATCTCATGCCCTGAATCTCCTGCCCTGAAACTCATGCCCTGAATCTCGTGCCCTGTAACTCCTGCCCTGAATCTCAAGCCCGGAAACTACAGCCCTGAATCTCATGCCCGAAATCTCCGGTATTGAATCTCCCGCCCGGAAACTCCTGCCCTAAAACTCATGCCCTGAATCACATGCCCTGAAACTCATGCCCTGAATCTCATGCCCTGAAACTCCTGTACTGAATGTCATGCACTGAATCTCATGCCCTGAAACTCCTGCCCTGAATCTCACGCCTTGAAACTAATTCCCTGAATCTCCGGCCCCGAAACTCATGCCCTGAATCTCATACCCTGAAACTCCTGCCCTGAATCTCATGCCCTGAAACATATGCCCTGAATCTCATGCCCTGAATCTCCTGCCCTGAAACTCCTGCCCTGAATCTCAAGCCCTGAAACTACAGCCCTGAATCTCCTGCCCTGAATCTCATGCCCTGAAACTCCTGCCCTGAATCTACTGCCCTGAAACTCATACCCTGAATTTCATGCCGTGAAACTCCTGTACTGAAAGTCATCCCCTGAATCTCATACCCTGAAACTCCTGCCCTGAATCTACAGCCCTGAATCTCAAGCCCTGAAACTACAGCCCTGAATCTCATGCCCTGAAACTAATGCCCTGAATACCATGCCCTGAAACTCCTGCCCACAATCTCTTCTGCAGAAACTCCTGCACTGAAACTCCTGCCCTGAATCTACAGCCCTGAATATCATGCCCTGAATCTCATGCCCTGAAACTCCTGCCCTGAATCTCCTGCCCTGAAACTCATGCTGTGAAAATCATGCCCTAAAACTCGGGCACTGAATCTACTGCCCTGAATCTCCTGCCTTGTAACTAATGCCCTGAATCTACTGCCCTGAAACCCATACCCTGAATTTCATGCCGTGAAACTCCTGTACTGAAAGTCATCCCCTGAATCTCATACCCTGAAACTCCTGCCCTGAATCTACAGCCCTGAATCTCAAGCCCTGAAACTACAGCCCTGAATCTCCTGCCCTGAATCTCCTGCCCTAAAACTCATGCCCTGAATCACAAACCCTGAAACTCATGCCCTGAATCTCATGCTCTGAAACACATGCCCTGAATCTCATGCCCTGAATCTCCTGCCCAGAAACTCGAGCCCTGAATCTCATGCCCTGAAACTAATTACCTGAATAAGATGCCCTGAAACTCCTGCCCACAATCTCTTCTGCAGAAGCTCCTGCACTGAAACTCCTGCGCCGAATCTCATGCCCTGAAACTCCTGCCCAGAATCCCCTGCCCTGAAACTCATGCCCTGAATCTCATGCCCTGAAACACCAGCCCTGAAACTCCAGCACTGAAACTCCTGTCCTGAATCTCCTGCACTGAACCTCATGCCCTAAATCTCATGCCCTGAAACTCCTGCCCTGAATCTCCAGCCCTGAAACCACAGCGCTGAATCTCATGTCCTGAAACTCCTGCCCTGAATCTCTTCTGCTGAAACTCCAGCCCTGAAACTCCTACTCAGAATCTCCTGCCCTGAAACTCATGCTCTGAAACTCATGCCCTAAAACACCAGCCCTGAAACTCCAGCACTGAAACTCCTGTCCTGAATCTCCTGCCCTGAATCTCATGCCCTGAATCTCATGTCCTGAATCTCATGCCTTGTAACTAATGCCCTGAATCTCCGGCCCTGAAACTCATGCCCTGAATCTCATACCCTCAAACTCCTGCCCTGAATCTCATGCCCTGAAACTCATGCCCTGAATCTCATGCCCTGAAACTCATGCCCTGAAACTCCTGTACTGAATGTCCTGCGCTGAATATCAAGCCCTGAATCTCCTGCCCTGAAACTCATGCGCTGAATCTCATGCCCTGAAACTCCTGCCCTGAATCTCAAGCCCTGAATCTCATGCCCTGAAACTAATGCCCTGAATAACATGCCCTGAAACTCCTGCCCATAATCTCTTCTGCAGAAACTCCTGCACTGAAACTCCTGCCCTGAATCTCCTGCCCTGAAACTCATGCCCTGAATCTCATGCCCTAAAACCACTGCACTGAATCTCCGGCCCTGAATCTCCTGCACTGAAACTCTTGCCCTGAATCTCATGCTCTGAAACTCCTGCCCTGAATCTCCTGCCCTAAAACTCATGCCCTGAATCACAAACCCTGAAACTCATGCCCTGAATCTCATGCTCTGAAACACATGCCCTGAATCTCATGCCCTGAATCTCCTGCCCAGAAACTCGAGCCCTGAATCTCATGCCCTGAAACTAATTACCTGAATAAGATGCCCTGAAACTCCTGCCCACAATCTCTTCTGCAGAAGCTCCTGCACTGAAACTCCTGCGCCGAATCTCATGCCCTGAAACTCCTGCCCAGAATCCCCTGCCCTGAAACTCATGCCCTGAATCTCATGCCCTGAAACACCAGCCCTGAAACTCCAGCACTGAAACTCCTGTCCTGAATCTCCTGCACTGAACCTCATGCCCTAAATCTCATGCCCTGAAACTCCTGCCCTGAATCTCCAGCCCTGAAACCACAGCGCTGAATCTCATGTCCTGAAACTCCTGCCCTGATTCTTCTGCCCTGAATCTCATGCGCTGAAACTCCTGCACTGAATCTCCGGCCCTGAAACTCATGCCGTGAAAATCATGCCCTAAAACTCCGGCACTGAATCTACTGCCCTGAATCTCCTGCCCTAAAACTCATGCACTGAACTACATGCCCTGAAACTCATGCCCTGAATCTCATGCCCTGAAAATCCTGTACTGAAAGTCATGCCCTGAATCTCATGCCCTGAAACTCCTGCCCTGAATCTACTGCCCTGAACCTCATGCCCTGAATCTCATGCCCTGAAACTCATGCCTGAATCTCCTGCCCTGAAATTCATGCCCTGAATCTCATGCCCTAAAACCACTGCTCTGAATCTCCGGCCCTGAATCTCCTGCACTGAAACTCTTGCCCTGAATCTCCTGCCCTGAAATTCATGCCCTGAATCTCATGCCCTAAAACCACTGCTCTGAATCTCCGGCCCTGAATCTCCTGCACTGAAACTCTTGCCCTGAATCTCATGCTCTGAAACTCCTGCCCTGATTCTTCTGCCCTGAATCTCATGCGCTGAAACTCCTGCACTGAATCTCCGGCCCTGAAACTCATGCCGTGAAAATCATGCCCTAAAACTCCGGTACTGAATCTACTGCCCTGAATCTCCTGCCCTAAAACTCATGCACTGAACTACATGCCCTGAAACTCATGCCCTGAATCTCATGCCCTGAAAATCCTGTACTGAAAGTCATGCCCTGAATCTCATGCCCTGAAACTACTGCCCTGAATCTACTGCCCTGAACCTCATGCCCTGAATCTCATGCCCTGAAACTCTTGCCCCGAATCTCCTGCCCTGAAACTCATGCCCTGTAAATCATGCCATAAAACTCTGGCACTGAATCTACTGCCCTGAATCTCCTGCCCTAAAACTCATGCCCTGAACCACATGCCCTGAAACTCATGCCCTGAACCACATGCCCTGAAACTCATGCCCTGAATCTCATGCCCTGAAACTTCTGTACTGAAAGTCATGCCCTGAAACTCCTGCCCTGAAACACATGCCCTGAATCTCATGCCCTGAATCTCCTGCCCTGAAACTCATGCCCTGAATCTCATGCCCTGAAACTCTGCCCTGAATCTCATGCCCTGAATCTCCTGCCCTGAAACTCATGCCCTGAATCTCGTGCCCTGTAACTCCTGCCCTGAATCTCAAGCCCGGAAACTACAGCCCTGAATCTCATGCCCGAAATCTCCGGTATTGAATCTCCCGCCCGGAAACTCCTGCCCTAAAACTCATGCCCTGAATCACATGCCCTGAAACTCATGCCCTGAATCTCATGCCCTGAAACTCCTGTACTGAATGTCATGCACTGAATCTCATGCCCTGAAACTCCTGCCCTGAATCTCACGCCTTGAAACTAATTCCCTGAATCTCCGGCCCCGAAACTCATGCCCTGAATCTCATACCCTGAAACTCCTGCCCTGAATCTCATGCCCTGAAACATATGCCCTGAATCTCATGCCCTGAATCTCCTGCCCTGAAACTCCTGCCCTGAATCTCAAGCCCTGAAACTACAGCCCTGAATCTCCTGCCCTGAATCTCATGCCCTGAAACTCCTGCCCTGAATCTACTGCCCTGAAACTCATACCCTGAATTTCATGCCGTGAAACTCCTGTACTGAAAGTCATCCCCTGAATCTCATACCCTGAAACTCCTGCCCTGAATCTACAGCCCTGAATCTCAAGCCCTGAAACTACAGCCCTGAATCTCATGCCCTGAAACTAATGCCCTGAATACCATGCCCTGAAACTCCTGCCCACAATCTCTTCTGCAGAAACTCCTGCACTGAAACTCCTGCCCTGAATCTACAGCCCTGAATGTCATGCCCTGAATCTCATGCCCTGAAACTCCTGCCCTGAATCTCCTGCCCTGAAACTCATGCTGTGAAAATCATGCCCTAAAACTCCGGCACTGAATCTACTGCCCTGAATCTCCTGCCTTGTAACTAATGCCCTGAATCTACTGCCCTGAAACCCATACCCTGAATTTCATGCCGTGAAACTCCTGTACTGAAAGTCATCCCCTGAATCTCATACCCTGAAACTCCTGCCCTGAATCTACAGCCCTGAATCTCAAGCCCTGAAACTACAGCCCTGAATCTCCTGCCCTGAATCTCCTGCCCTAAAACTCATGCCCTGAATCACAAACCCTGAAACTCATGCCCTGAATCTCATGCTCTGAAACACATGCCCTGAATCTCATGCCCTGAATCTCCTGCCCAGAAACTCGAGCCCTGAATCTCATGCCCTGAAACTAATTACCTGAATAAGATGCCCTGAAACTCCTGCCCACAATCTCTTCTGCAGAAGCTCCTGCACTGAAACTCCTGCGCCGAATCTCATGCCCTGAAACTCCTGCCCAGAATCCCCTGCCCTGAAACTCATGCCCTGAATCTCATGCCCTGAAACACCAGCCCTGAAACTCCAGCACTGAAACTCCTGTCCTGAATCTCCTGCACTGAACCTCATGCCCTAAATCTCATGCCCTGAAACTCCTGCCCTGAATCTCCAGCCCTGAAACCACAGCGCTGAATCTCATGTCCTGAAACTCCTGCCCTGAATCTCTTCTGCTGAAACTCCAGCCCTGAAACTCCTACTCAGAATCTCCTGCCCTGAAACTCATGCTCTGAAACTCATGCCCTAAAACACCAGCCCTGAAACTCCAGCACTGAAACTCCTGTCCTGAATCTCATGTCCTGAATCTCATGCCTTGTAACTAATGCCCTGAATCTCCGGCCCTGAAACTCATGCCCTGAATCTCATACCCTCAAACTCCTGCCCTGAATCTCATGCCCTGAAACTCATGCCCTGAATCTCATGCCCTGAAACTCATGCCCTGAAACTCCTGTACTGAATGTCCTGCGCTGAATATCAAGCCCTGAATCTCCTGCCCTGAAACTCATGCGCTGAATCTCATGCCCTGAAACTCCTGCCCTGAATCTCAAGCCCTGAATCTCATGCCCTGAAACTAATGCCCTGAATAACATGCCCTGAAACTCCTGCCCATAATCTCTTCTGCAGAAACTCCTGCACTGAAACTCCTGCCCTGAATCTCCTGCCCTGAAACTCATGCCCTGAATCTCATGCCCTAAAACCACTGCACTGAATCTCCGGCCCTGAATCTCCTGCACTGAAACTCTTGCCCTGAATCTCATGCTCTGAAACTCCTGCCCTGAATCTAATGCCCTGAAACTCAGGGCCTGA
>NW_027277930.1:0-22632 GCF_030028105.1 Mobula birostris
AGTGAGGGGAGGAGAGAGGGTGAGGGGGAGGAGGGAAGTGAGGGGAGGAGGAGGGAAGTGAGGGGAGGAGGGAAGTGAGGGGAGGAGGAGAGAGGGTGAGGGGAGGAGGAGAGAGGGTGAGGGGAGGAGGAGAGAGGGTGAGGGGAGGAGGAGAGAGGTGAGGGGAGGAGGAGAGAGGGTGAGGGGAGGAGGAGAGAGGGTGAGGGGAGGAGGGAAGTGAGGGGAGGAGGAGAGAGGGTGAGGGGAGGAGGGAAGTGAGGGGAGGAGGAGAGAGGTTGAGGGGAGGAGGAGAGAGGGTGAGGGGAGCAGGGAAGTGAGGGGAGGAGAGAGGATGAGAGAGGGTGAGAGGAGGAGAGAGGTTGAGGGAGGAGGGAAGTGAGGGGAGGAGGGAGAGAGGGTGAGGGGAGGAGGGAAGCGAAGTGGGCAGGCGGTGCTTCACGGGCCCCGCCTCCTCGGACGCCCCGGAGAGGAGGAGCGGTGAAGGGAGGAGGGAGAGAATGCGGTAGCACTTCCACTTCCGGCTTCCAGAAATTTCTCCGTACGCCCCTCCCCCCTGCGCAGCCGTCACTTCACCTCAGGCCCCGTTCCGCCGCTACTCGGTTCCTAGCCGCTCCGTCGCCGCCTCTTCCCCAGTCGCTGCCTGCCTCATCGACTGAGGCGAGGAGCCCCTCTGGGAGGTGGGGCGGCTCTGGCGTTCAGAGGCGGGAATGTGGTCTGCCTATTCATCCAATCGGCACTGGTTACGAATGTGACGGGCAGCAGCGCCATCCAATCGCCGATTCGATCGCGCCCCTCTCCCTCTGCTTTCCGTTTCGTAGTCTTTTCGCGCCGTGTAAAGCGCGGCTCAATCGTCACGTGACACATTGACCAATCACCCGCGCCCATTGATTGTCAATCACATCCCGACCCCGCCCATTCCTTGCAAGAAGCACCAACTGCGCTGCGCTGCCCACTTTCTCTTGTTCTTATTGGACTCAGCGAGTGGCAATCAACAGTGGCGCGAAATTCTCCTTCCCGCCCCTGAGGTACTCCATTTGGCGGGAGACCCGATTGATTTTTTTTTGAATTTTCTCCTCCAAAAATATAGTCAGCAGTGAATATATGAAGTAAAGAAAGATGCTTCAACCTTTGACGACCCCAGACTATTTAGAAACAGAATCTTCACAAGGGATCTGGCGGGCATTTCCATATCATTTATGATACTACTCAAGGGCCATTTTTGCATAGTGAGGGAAAAATATGCAATAAAAGTGCCCGCAAATGAAGGCTGACACTGGAGGATGTCGAGGCTGGGCTGGCAGAGAATGGCATGTCATCAACATGCTTTGAACAGTGGTGGTTATCCACTGAAGGTTCGCTCTGCATGAAGTGAATAGCAGTGAAGTGTTGGAACACCAAATGAGTAAAATGGAAAGGAATGGCACCATGTTGGTGAACTTTATGAAGTTTCTTTGGCAGAAGGCTCCAAGACCTGCAGAATCTCTAGAACTTGAAAAGGTCTCTGTTCATTAGACAAACAAGAATGGTGTTCATGGAAGAACACCACAGAGAAAACCACTGCTCTCCAAAAAAAAAATACATTGCTGCACATCTCAAGTTTGCAAAAGACCACCTGGATGTTCCATAATGCTTCTGGGACAATTGTTCTGTGGGTCAAATGAGACAAAAGTTGACCTTTTTAGCAGAAATGCACACCACAAGATTTGGAGGAGAAGGGGCACTGCACACCAGCACTAAAACCTCATCCCAACTGGTGGAAGGAGCATCATGGTTTGGGGCTGCTTTGCTGCTTCAGGGTCTGGACAGCCTGCAATGAACAATGAATTCAAAATTGTATCAAGACATTCTACAGGAGAATGTCAGGGTAGCAGTCCATCACCAATAGCGCTCGATAGAAGCTGGATGATGCAACAAGACAATGACCCAAAAGACAAAAGTAAATCAACAACAGAATGTTTTACAAAGAAAATTTGTGTCTTCCAATCTAATTGAGATGCTGTGGCAGGGCCTGTAGAGGAAGGAATCGCAGAAATACTGATGGACTGAAACAGTTTGGTATGGAGAAAATGTCTAAAATTCACCCTTGCCTTTGTGCAAGTCTGATTGGTAGCTACAGCAAACGTTTGGTGGAGGTTATTACAGCTAAAGGAGATTTTACCAGTTATTAAATAGAAGGGTTTACACACTTGTTCCAGCCTGCTCTGTGAAAGATGAAATAATGAGTTCAATAAAGACATGAAAGTACAATTGCTTGTGTGTGTAAAGTTTAGACAGATTGTGCTTGGCTATTATTGTGATATGCCGCACTGTCTGGGAAATCGTATATACCAGGGGAATGGAGTGTTAAACCGCAGACACACACCCCGGTACTGAGGAAGTGCCACACTGTCTGGTCAGATGTATACACAGGTATACTCAATGAATGGAGTGTTAAACTGCAGACACACACCCCGGTACTGAGGAAGTGCCACACTGTCTGGTCAGATGTATACACAGGTATACTCAATGAATGGAGTGTTAAACCGCAGACACACACCCCGGTACTGAGGAAGTGCCACACTGTCTGGTCAGATGTATACACAGGTATACTCAATGAATGCAGTGTTAAACCGCAGACACACACCCCGGTACTGAGGAAGTGCCACACTGTCTGGTCAGATGTATACACAGGTATACTCAATGAATGCAGTGTTAAACCGCAGACACACACACCCCGGTACTGAGGGAGTTTCACAATATCTGGGAATATGAAAAACTCAGGGAATGGAGTGTTAAACCGCAGACGCACCCTCCCCAATACTGAGGGAGTGTCACACGATCTGGGAAATGTATATACTCAGCGAATGAAGTGTAAACCACGTACACACACGCTCCGGTACTGAGGGAGAGTCACACAGTCTGGGGAATTGTATGAACTTGGGGATTGGGGTGTTAAACCTGGATACACTCCACCGTACTGAGGGAGTGTCACACAGTCTAGTAAATGTTTACACTCGAGGAATGGTGTGTTAAACCACTGATACACACTCCCTTACACAGAGGGTGTCTCACACTGTCTGGGGAGATGTATATACTCAGGGAATGGATCGTTAAACCATAGACACACACTCCCCAGTACTGAGGGAGTGTCACACAGTCTGGGAAATGTATGTACTCGGGGAATGGTGTGTTAAACCACAGACACACACTCCCTGGTACTGAGGGAGTCTCATACTGTCTGGGAAATCTATGTGCTCGGGGAATGGTGTGTTAAAGCATTGACACACACTCCCCGGTACTGAGGGAGTGTCACACAATCTGGGAAATGTATACACTCAGGGAATGGTGTGTTATACCACAGAAACACACTCCCCTGCACAAAGGGAGTTTCACACCGTCTGGGGAGTTCTATAAACCAGGAGAATGGAGTGTTAAACCATAGATACATACTCCCTGAGACAGAGGGAGTGTCACACTGTCTGGGGAGATGTATATACTCGGATAACGGAGTGGTAAGCCGTAGACACACACTCCCCGGGACAGAGGGAGTGTCACACTGTCTGGGGAGATGTATAAACTCGGGCAATGAAGTGTCAAAACCTGGACTCACTCTCCCTGGTTCTCAGGGACTGCACACTGTCTGGGGAGATATTTCTACTCAGGGAATGGAGTTTTAAACTGCAGACACACACTCAATGGCACAGAGGGAGTTTCTGTTGGGGTGCTGTATATACTTGGGGAATGGTGTGTTAAATCACTGACACACACTCCCCTGCATGGAGGGAGTGTCAGACCATCTGTGCAGATGGATATACTCGGGGATTGGATTGTTAAACCGCACACACACCCTCCCCGGTACTGAGGAAGTGTCACACAGTCTGGGAAATGTATGTACTCGGGGAATGGTGTGTTAAACCACAGACACACACTCCCTGGTACTGGGGGAGTCTCATATTGTCTAGGAAATATATGTACTCGGGGAATGGTGTGTTAAAGCATTGACACACACTCCCCAGTACTGAGGGAGTGTCACACTGTCTGGGAAATGTATGTACTCGGGGAATGGTGTGTTAAACCACAGACGCACACTCACCGGTACAGAGGGAGTGTCATACTGTCTGGGGAGTTGTACAAACTTGGGGATTGGAGTGTTAAACATGGACACACACACACCTGGAACTGAGGGTGTTTCACAGCGTCTGGGGAGATGTATGTACTCAGGAAATGGATTGTTAAACCATAGACACATACTCCCTGGGACAGAGGGGGTGTCACACTATCTGGGAAATGTATACTGGGAGACTTTCACACTGTCTGGGGAGATGTATATACTCGGATAACGGAGTGGTAAACCGTAGACACACACTCCCCGGGACAGAGGGACTGTCACACTGTCGAGGGAGATGCATAAACGCAGGGAACAGATTTTTAAACCGCAGACACACACGCCCTGGGACAGAGGGAGTATCACATTGTTTGGGGAGTTGTATATGTTCGGGGAATGAAGTGTCAAACCTGGACACACACTCCCCAGTATTGAGGGAGTGCTCCACTATCTGGGGAGATGAAAAACTCAGGGAATGGGTTGTTAAACTGCAGCCATACACTCCGGGTACTGAGGGAGTGTCACACAGTCTGGGAAATGTATATATTCGGGGAGTGGTGTGTTAAACCACTGGCACACACTCCGCTGCACAGAGGGAGTTTCACACTGTCTGAGAAGTTGTATAAACTAAGGGACTGGAGTGTTAAATCGTAGACACATACTCCCCGGTACTGAGGGAGTTTGGGGAGCTGTATATATTCGGAGAATGGAGTGTTAAACTGCAGGTGCACACTCCCCAGTATGGAGGGAGTGACACACTACCTAGGGAGATGGTACACTTGGGGAATGGATTGTTAAATCGCAGACACACACTCCCCAGTACTCAAGGACTTTCACACTGTCTGGGCAAATGTATATACTCGGGGAAAGGAGTATAAATGCGTAGACACATACTCCCCGGGACAGAGGGAGTGTCACACTGTCTGGGGAGATGTATATAGTCGGGGAACGGATTGCTAAACCACAGACACACACTCCCCGGTACTGAGGGAGTGTCACACAATCTGGGAAATGTATACACTCAGGGAATGGTGTGTTATACCACAGAAACACACTCCCCTACACAAAGGGAGTTTCACACCGTCTGCAGAGTTCTATAAACCAGGAGAATGGAGTGTTAAACCATAGATACATACTCCCTGAGACAGAGGGAGTGTCACACTGTCTGGGGAGATGTATATACTCGGATAACGGAGTGGTAAGCCGTAGACACACACTCCCCGGGACAGAGGGAATGTCACAGTGTCTGGGGAGATGTATAAACTCGGGGAATGAAGTGTCAAACCTGGACTCAGACTCCCTGGTTCTCAGGGACTGCACACTGTCTGGGGAGATATTTCTACTCAGGGAATGGAGTTTTAAACTGCAGACACACACTCAATGGCACAGAGGGAGTTTCTGTTGGGGTGCTGTATATACTTGGGGAATGGTGTGTTAAATCACTGACACACACTCCCCTGCACTGAGGGAGTGTCAGACCATCTGTGCAGATGGATATACTCAGGGATCGGATTGTTAAACCGCACACACACCCTCCCCGGTACTGAGGGAGTGCCACACTACCTGGGAAATGTATATACTCAGCCAATGGAGTGTTAAACCGCAGACAACTCTCCCCGGTACTGAGGGAGAGTCACACTGTCTGCGGAGATGTTTCTATTCGGGAAATGGAGTGTTAAACTGCAGACATACACTCCCCGGTACTGAGGGAGTGCCACACTGTCTGGGGAGATGAAGAAGCTCAGGGGATGGAGTGTTAAACCACAGACTCATACTCCCCTGTACTGAGGGAGTGTCACACTGTCTGGGAAATGTATATACTCTGGCAATGGAGTGTTAAACCTGGCCACACACTCCCCAGGACAGAGGGAGTACCACACAATCTAGAGAGATGAAAAGCTGTCTGGGAAATGTATATATTCAGGGAATGGAGTGTTAAACCGCAAATGCACACTCCCCAATACTGAGGGAGTGTCACACAGTCTGGGGAGATGTTAAACCGTAGACACACACTCGCTGGAACTGAGGGAGTTGCATAAACTTGGAGATTGGAGTGTTAAACCTCCGGTACTGAGGGAGTGTCACACTGTCTGGGAAATGTGACTGTGCACACTCCCTGGTACTGAGGGAGTGTCACAATGTCTGTGGAGATGTATATATTCAGGGAATGGAGGATTCAACCACAGACACACACTCTCCGGTACTGGGGAGTGTCACACTGTCTGGGAAATGTATGTACTCGGGGAATGGTGTGTTAAACCACAGACGCACACTCACCGGTACAGAGGGAGTGTCATACTGTCTGGGCAGTTGTATAAACTTGGGGATTGGAGTGTTAAACATGGACACACACACCTGGAACTGAGAGTGTTTCACAGCGTCTGGGGAGATGCATAAACTCAGGGAACGGATTGTTAAACTGCAGACGCACACTCCCCAATACTGAGGGAGTGTCACACTATCTGGGGAGATGAAAAACTCAGGGAATGGGTTGTTAAACTGCAGCCATACACTCCGGGTACTGAGGGAGTGTCACACAGTCTGGGAAATGTATATATTCGGGGAGTGGTGTGTTAAACCACTGGCACACACTCCGCTGCACAGAGGGAGTTTCACACTGTCTGAGAAGTTGTATAAACTAAGGGACTGGAGTGTTAAATCGTAGACACATACTCCCCGGTACTGAGGGAGTTTGGGGAGCTGTATATATTCGGAGAATGGAGTGTTAAACTGCAGGTGCACACTCCCCAGTATGGAGGGAGTGACACACTACCTAGGGAGATGGTACACTTGGGGAATGGATTGTTAAATCGCAGACACACACTCCCCAGTACTCAACGACTTTCACACTGTCTGGGCAAATGTATATACTCGGGAAAAGGAGTGTAAGTGCGTAGACACATACTCCCCGGGACAGAGGGAGTGTCACACTGTCTGGGGAGATGTATATAGTCGGGGAACGGACTGTTAAACCACAGACACACACTCACCGGTACTGAGGGAGTGTCACACAATCTGGGAAATGTATACACTCAGGGAATGGTGTGTTATACCACAGAAACACACTCCCCTGCACAAAGGGAGTTTCACACCGTCTGGGGAGTTCTATAAACCAGGAGAATGGAGTGTTAAACCATAGATACATACTCCCTGGGACAGAGGGAGTGTCACACTGTCTGGGGAGATGTATATACTCGGATAACGGAGTGGTAAGCCGTAGACACACACTCCCCGGGACAGAGGGACTGTCACACTGTCTGGGGAGATGTATAAACTCGGGGAATGAAGTGTCAAACCTGGACTCAGACTCCCTGGTTCTCAGGGACTGCACACTGTCTGGGGAGATATTTCTACTCAGGGAATGGAGTTTTAAACTGCAGACACACACTCAATGGCACAGAGGGAGTTTCTGTTGGGGTGCTGTATATACTTGGGGAATGGTGTGTTAAATCACTGACACACACTCCCCTGCACGGAGGGAGTGCCAGACCATCTGTGCAGATGGATATACTCGGGGATTGGATTGTTAAACCGCACACACACCCTCCCCGGTACTGAGGGAGTGCCACACTACCTGGGAAATGTATATACTCAACCAATGGAGTGTTAAACTGCAGACAACTCTCCCCGGTACTGAGGGAGAGTCACACTGTCTGCGGAGATGTTTCTATTCGGGAAATGGAGTGTTAAACTGCAGACACACACTGACCGGGACAGAGGGAGTTTCTGTCTGGTGTGCTGTATGTACTCGGGGAATGGTGTGTTAAAATACAGACACACATGCCCCAGTACTGAGGGAGAGTCACACTGTCTGGGGAGTTGTATATTCTCGGGGAATGAAGTGTCAAACCTGGACACAAACTCCCTGGTACTGAGGGAGTATCACACAGACTGGGAGATGTATATACTCGGGGAACGGAGTGTTAAACCTGGACACACACTCCTCGGTACTGAGGGAGTGTCACACCGTCTGGGAAATGTATATACTCAGGGAATGAAGTGTTAAACCAAAGACACAAACTCCCCTGGACAGAGTGAGTGTCCCAGTGTCTGCAGGGGGGGATGCATAAACATGGTGAACGGATTGTTAAACAGCAGACACACACTCACCGGAAATGAGGGAGTGCCACACTATCTGGGAAGATGAAAAACTCGGGGAATGCAGTGTTAAACTGCAGATACTCCCCAATACTGAAGGAGCGTCACACTGTCTGGGGACATTGGTATATTCAGGGAATGGAGTGTTAAACTGCAGACACACACTCACCGGGACAGAGGGAGTTTCTGTCTGGGGTGCTGTATGTACTCGGGGAATGGTGTGTTAAACCACAGACACACACTACCCGGTACTGAGGGAGTGCCACACAATCTGGGGAGTTGAAAAACTTGGGGAAAGGATTGTTAAACCTGGACACACTCTCCCCGGTACTGAGGGAGTGTCACACAGTCTGGGAAATATATATACTCGGGAAATGAAATCTCAAACTTGGACCCAAACTCCCTGGTACTGAGGGAGTGTCACACTGTCTGGGAGATGTATATACTGAGGGAATGGAGTGTTAAAGCACAGACAACACTCCTCGGTACTGAGGGAGGGTCACACTGTCTGGGGGGATGCATATACTGAGGGAATGGAGTTTTAAACTGCAGACACACACTCCCCCATACTGATGGAGTGTGGTCAGGGGAGTGAGTCACACCGAGATTCTCCACCAGGACGAGTCCAAGTGTAAACTGACCAGGTTTATTTTACATTAACGGCTACATAAACAAAAAAGTTACTGGAACGAAAAAAAGTAACAGAGACTTCTAACTTACTCCTTCTTACACGAAGGCAATTAGCTTGCCACACTGCCACTCACTTGCTGTGTTAAAAACGATAACCGTACTCCACGGGGCGGCTGGATACTTCCTCTGTGGAGGGTGTCCAGACCTCGCTCCACTTCCACGAGTGAGATCTTTTCCCCTCGACGAAAGGCAGCAAGGGAGAATGTATGTTAGGGCAGTGGGGCACTTTCCCGCCACCGATCTGAGTACTTCAGCACATCTCCAACTACCAAGAACTCATCGACTCCTCGATCCCAGACCGGTGAGATGAGGCATGGTGATTGCCCGAGGTGCGGGGGGTGTGGGGGGTGCTTGTGGGGGAGTGTGTTGAGCTCTCCACTGCTTGATGGCGAGGGAGTCTGAGTTCACCACTGGGGGGGTTGGTCCCGATGCTAGCGGTCAGCGCTGGGCACCGGCGCCTCGCCCAAGTGCTCGATCTGGTGCTGCTCGAGGAGGGCCATGGTCTTGAAGCTTTTACCACAGTCGGAGCAGATAAAGAGCTCGGCTGGCTCTGGCTCCTCAGAATCTGAGGGCTCAGGTTCCTGGCACTGCACAGGGTCCAGGTCCTCGTCTGGCGAGATCAGCTGCTCATCTGCAACACTGCGGGAGGGATGAAGGGGAGGGTCAAATGTTCAACTTCCCACCCACCATCCCATCTCCTTCCCTTCCCTCAACAGCTCACACTCTCTCCTCCTTTCTCCCTATGTCTCGGTATCTGCTTCCCTCCCTCTCTGGTATCTGGGCACCTCACACTCTCTCTCTGGGTATCGGGGTGTCTCTCTCTCTGGGTATTGGGGTCTCTCTCTCTCTGGGTATCGGGGTATCTCTCTCTCTCTGGGTATCGGAGTGTCTCTCTCTCTCTGGGTATCGGAGTCTCTCTCTGAGTATCGGGGTCTCTCTCTCTCTGGGTATCGGGGTGTCTCTCTCTCTCTCTCTCTGAGTATCGGGGTGTCTCTCTCTCTCTCTCTGGGTATCGGGGTGTCTCTCTCTCTCTGGGTATCAGGGTGTCTCTCTCTCTCTAGGTATCGGGGTCTCTCTCTCTCTGGGTATTGGGGTGTCTCTCTCTCTCTGGGTATTGGGGTGTCTCTCTCTCTCTGGGTATCGGGGTATCTGTCTCTCTGTCAGGGTATCAGGATGCTTCTCTCTCTCTATGTCCGGGCACTGGGATCTCTCTCTCTGCCTCTCAGGTTATCAGTGTGTATCTCTCTGTCTCTGGTAGCTGGGTGTCTGTCTGTTTCTGGGAATCAGAATGCCTCTCTCTCTCTATTCCTGGCCATTGGGGTGTCTCTCTCTGGAATTCGGCGTGACACTCTCTCTCTGTCTGGGTATTGGTATATGTGAGAAAATCTCTCTCTCTCTCTGGGTATTGGAGTCTCTCTCTCTCTCTCTCTGGTTATCGGGGTGTCTCTCTCTGGAATTCGGCGTGACACTCTCTCACTGTCTGGGTATTGGTATATGTGACAGAATCTCTCTCTCTCTCTCTCTGGGTATCAGAGTCTCTTTCTCTCTCTCTCTGGGTATTGGGGTCTCTCTCTCTCTCTGGGTATCGGGGTGTCTCTCTCTCTCTCTGGGTATCGGGGTCTCTCTCTCTCTCTCTGGGTATTGGGGTCTCTCTCTCTGGGTATTGGGGTCTCTCTTTCTGGGTATCGGTGTCTCTCTCTCTCTCCCTCTCTGGGTATCGGGTTCTCTCTCTCTCTCTCTCTCTCTCTCTCTCTCTGGGTATCGGGGTCTCTCTCTGTGTATCGGAGTTTCTCTCTCTCTGGGTATCGGGGTCTCTCTCTCTGGGTATTGGGGTCTCTCTTTCTGGGTATCGGTGTCTCTCTCTCTCTCCCTCTCTGGGTATCGGGTTCTCTCTCTCTCTCTCTGGGTATCGGGGTCTCTCTCTGTGTATCGGAGTTTCTCTCTCTCTGGGTATCGGTGTCTCTCTTTCTGGGTATCGGTGTCTCTCTCTCTCTCTCTCTGGGTATCGGGTTCTCTCTATCTCTCTGGGTATCAGGGTCTCTCTCTGTGTATCGGAGTCTCTCTCTGGGTATCGGGGTCTCTCTCTCTCTGCCTATCGGGGTCTCTCTCTCTGCCTATCGGGGTCTCTCTTTCTGGGTATCGGTGTCTCTCTCTCTCTGGGTGTCGGGGTCTCTCTGGGTATCAGGGTCTCTCTCTCTCTGGGTATCGGGGTGTCTCTCTCTCTCTGAGTATCGGGGTGTCTCTCTCTCTCTGGGTATCGGGGTGTCTCTCTCTCTCTCTCTCTCTCTGGGTATCAGGGTGTCTCTCTCTCTCTGGGTATTGGGGTGTCTGTCTCTCTGTCAGGATTTCAGGATGCTTCTCTCTCTATGTCTGGGCACTGGGATCTCTCTCTCTGCCTCTCAGGTTATCAGTGTGTATCTCTCTGTCTCTGGTAGCTGGGTGTCTGTCTGTTTCTGGGAATCAGAATGCCTCTCTCTCTCTCTATTTCTGGCCATTGGGGTGTCTCTCTCTGGAATTCGGCGTGACACTCTCTCTCTGTCTGGGTATTGGTATATGTGAGAGAATCTCTCTCTCTCTCTGGGTATTGGAGTCTCTCTCTCTGGGTATCGGTGTCTCTCTCTCTCTCTCCCTCTCTGGGTATCGGGTTCTCTCTCTCTCTGGGTATCGGGGTCTCTCTCTCTCTCTGGGTATCAGGGTCTCTCTCTCTCTGGGTATCTGTGTCTCTCTCTCTCTCCCTCTCTGGGTATCGGGGTCTCTCTCTGTGTATCGGAGTCTCTCTCTCTCTGCCTATCGGGGTCTCTCTTTCTGGGTATCGGTGTCTCTCTCTCTCTGGGTGTCGGGGTCTCTCTGGGTATCAGGGTCTCTCTCTCTCTGGGTATCGGGGTGTCTCTCTCTCTCTCTGAGTATCGGGGTGTCTCTCTCTCTCTGGGTATTGGGGTGTCTGTCTCTCTGTCAGGGTTTCAGGATGCTTCTCTCTCTCTATGTCTGGGCACTGGGATCTCTCTCTCTGCCTCTCAGGTTATCAGTGTGTATCTCTCTGTCTCTGGTAGCTGGGTGTCTGTCTGTTTCTGGGAATCAGAATGCCTCTCTCTCTCTCTATTTCTGGCCATTGGGGTGTCTCTCTCTGGAATTCGGCGTGACACTCTCTCTCTGTCTGGGTATTGGTATATGTAAGAGAATCTCTCTCTCTCTCTCTGGGTATCGGAGTCTCTCTCTCTCTCTCTGGTTATCGGGGTCTCTCTCTCTCTGGTTATCGGGGTCTCTCTCTCTCTCTGGTTATCGGGGTGTCTCTGGAATTCGGCGTGACACTCTCTCACTGTCTGGGTATTGGTATATGTGAGAGAATCTCTCTCTCTGGGTATCAGAGTCTCTTTCTCTCTCTCTGGGTATCGGGGTCTCTCTCTCTCTGGGTATCGGAGTGTCTCTCTCTCTAGGTATCGGGGTCTCTCTCTCTGGGTATCGGGGTCTCTCTCTCTCCGGGTATTGGGGTCTCTCTCTCTCTCTGGGTATCGGGGTCTCTCTCTCTGTGTATCGGAGTCTCTCCTGTGGGTATCGGGGTCTCTCTCTCTGGGTATCGGAGTCTCTCTTTCTGGGTATCGGTCTCTCTCTCTCTCTGGGTATTGGTGTCTCTCTTTCTGGGTATCGGTGTCTCTCTCTCTCTCTGGGTATCGGGTTCTCTCTCTCTCTCTCTCTCTCTCTCTGGGTATCGGGGTCTCTCTCTCTCTCTGGGTATCGAGGTCTCTCTCTCTCTGGTTATCGGGGTCTCTCTCTCTCTGCCTATCGGGGTCTCTCTCTCTGTGTATCGGAGTCTCTCTCTCTCTGGGTATCGGGGTCTCTCTCTCTCTGGGTATCAGGGTCTCTCTCACTCTCTCTCTCTGGGTATCGGGGTCTCTCTCTCTCTCTCTGAGTATCGGGGTCTCTCTCTCTCTCTGGGTATCGAGGTCTCTCTCTCTCTGGGTATCGGGGTCTATCTCTCTCTCTGGGTATCGGGTTCTCTCTCTCTCTCTCTCTGGGTATCGGGGTCTCTCTCTCTCTCTCTCTCTGGGTATCGGGGTCTCTCTCTCTCTGGGTATCAGGGTCTCTCTCACTCTCTCTCTCTCTCTCTGGGTATCGGGGTCTCTCTCTCTCTGGGTATCGGGGTCTCTCTCTCTCTGAGTATCGGGGTCTCTCTCTCTCTCTGGGTATCGAGGTCTCTCTCTCTCTGGGTATCGGGGTCTATCTCTCTCTCTCCCTCTGTCGATGTAGGAGTATCTGAAGGCCGATTTATACTTGTGCGTCAGATCGACGCCGTAGGTATGGCGTAGCCCTGAACCCTACGCAGAGCCTATGCGGATACCTATGCCGTAGCCTGACGCGCACCTCTCCCAAAATGTAACTACGCGTTGCGGCAACGCAGACCACAACAACTGTGATTGGTCCACTTGGTAGCATCATATTTCCTCCTACGCTGCAATAGCTTCCCATTGGGCGACTGAAGGGCAGGGAAGGAACTCTGGCTGCAATGCTTTCCATAAAGCTTCACAGACCTCTGAAATTATGGAGGACACATTTCGCTTTTACGAAAAAAGATGCTCGCTTTAAACTTGTTTATCCCGAGAAAGACCACCATGACCATGAAGCCTTGCGCGGGCAGGTGTGTGGGCGCATGCGTGACGTGCGCGAATTGCAGAGCGACGCAGACACACCAACGCACAGGTATAAATGCTCACAACAGCGTTGCCCACTTGCGTAGGCTACGGCGCAAGCTTGATGCACAAGTATGAATCAGCCGTTACTCCCTCTCTGTCCCCGGGTGTTGGGTTTTCTCTCTGCCCCTCCCTCTCCTCCTGATTACCCATGCTCTCTGCTCCATGATCGCTCCCTCCCTGCTTACCTGTCGCCCTCAGACCCTCTGAGCGTCAGGGCCCCGCGCCCCGCCCGGCCGCCGGCAAAGAGCGGGCAGTGGAAGGGCTTGTCACGGGTATGGATGCGCTGGTGACGTCGCAGGATGGAGGACTGGCTGAAATCCTTGGCACAGACGGGGCAGCGGAAGGGCCGCTCTCCGGTGTGGGTGCGCTGGTGGGTGGCGAGGTTGGAAAGCCTGCTGAAGGCGCGTCCGCAGGTCTGGCAGCCGAAGGGCTTCTCGCCGGTGTGGGTGAGCTGGTGTTTGACCAGATTGGAGGGCTGGCTGAACTCCTTTCCGCATGTCTGGCAGCGGAACGGCCGCTCGCCGGTGTGCGTGCGCTCGTGGCGCACCAGGTTTGACTTGTGGTTGAAGTCCTTGTCGCAGGTGGGGCACTTGAAGGGCCGCTCGCCCGTGTGCACCCGCAGGTGGCGCTCAAAGTGGCATGAGTGCTCGAAGGTCTTGCCGCAGTCAGAGCAGATGAAACCACGCTGGTCGGGCCGGCAGCGCCGACGGGGGCCGCTGCGGCCCCCTGCTCCTCCCTCTCCCCCCGCTGGCGAACGGGTGCCTCCTGCTCCCTTTGGCGCCCACTGGCGGGTCTGTGGACCGGGCTCCGGGCGTTCCTGCACCTCCTCGCCATCCATCAGCCTCTGCGGGGTGAGGAGGAAGGATCAGTATGCACATGGTCCTCGCTCGCTCACCCTCCTGCCCTCCTCTCCTCCTCGGCTCTGCACTCCACCTGGGCAATAGTAATACCTACATCTGGCTGCAATAAACATTGGTTACAGCTCAACATTCAACACAATCATACCCTCAGTTCTCACCAACCTCCTCCCAAACCTGGGCCGCTGTACCTCCCTCTACAGCTGGATCTTGATGTCCTCACTGGGAGACCACAGTCAGTTACGGATTGGAAATAAGATCTCCTCCTCGCTGACCATCGACACTGGCGCACCTCAATGGCACACCCTCAGCCCACTGCTCTACCCTCCCCACACACACGACTGTGTGGTTAGACACAGCTCAAGCACCACCTACATGTCCGCCAACGACACCATCTCAGGTGTTGATGAGGAGGCGTACGGGAGTGACATAGATCAGCTGGTGGAGTGGTGTCGCATCAACTTTCAGAGTCAGTAAGGCCAAGGAATTGACTGTGGACTTCAGGAAGTCACGGGAACACACACCAACCCCTATCAGTGGGTCGGTAATGGAAAGGGTGATTCTCCAGGGTCAACGTCTCTGAAGATCTATCCTGGGTCTAACACATCCATGCACAACAACAGCAGCTGTATTTCATGAGGAGTTTGAGGAGCAAAGTCTAGCAAATTTTTACAGAGGTACCATGGAGAGCATAGACGGCTGTAAACTCAGCCAGTTCCATTATGAGCACTCGCTTCCCCAGCACCCTGGGCATCTTCAAAGGGTGATGCCTCAGGAAGGCAGCACCTGTCACTGAGGACCCTGCCCCCTTCACTCAGGACAGGACAGGCCCTTGTCTCACTGTGACCACCAGGAAAGAGGCACAGGAGCCTGAAAACACACACTCAATGATTCAGGAACAGCTTCTACTCCCGCCATCAGATTTCTGAATGGACATTGAACCCATGAACACTACCTCAATAATGTTGCTGTCTTTTGAATTGTTTTTATTAATATATGTAATTTATATTATTTTCTATGTTTGGCACTGAACTGCTGCCACAAAACAACTTGTTTAATGACTCGCCAGTGTTCTTAAATCCGACCCTGCTTCCTCCTCTCACCCCTCCTGTCTCTCCCCCGACATCTCCTTCCTCCCCCATCTCCCTCCTGCCCCTCCCTGTACCCCCTCCTCCCCTTCCCTCTCCCCCTCCCTCCTCCTCCTCCTCCTCCTCCTCTCTACCCTCCCTCCCTCCCCCTCTACCCCTTCCCCTCTCCCCCTCTCCCCCTCCCTCCTCCTCCCCTCCTCATCCCCTTCCCTCAACCTATTCTTACTCCCTCCCCCTCCCTTTCCTTCCCTCCTCCCTCCCCTCCCCTCCCCTCCCCTTCTTCCTCCTCCTCCACCTCCTCCTCCTCCTCCTCCTCCTTCCACTCACCGAGTCTCAGGAGCCGCCGCCTCTGTCACAGGCCGCAGACTGCTGAGCATGCGCATTCTCTCCTCTCCGGACAGACCGGACCGGATTCTATGGCGCTGTGCATGCTGGTCCGGATCGCCCGCCATTCGGAGGAGGAGAGCGATTTCACCAGCGATGATACTGCTCCCTGGACACCCCATAAACTATGGAACGAATAAATATATTCTGCTCCTCCTCCACCTTTTTATTCTGGCGTCTTTCCCTTCCTTTCCAGTCCTGAAGAAGTGTCTCGGCCAGAAACGTCCACTATTTCCATAGATGCTGCCTGGCCTGCTGAGTTCCTGTAGCATTTTGTGTCTGTTGCATCTGTAGGCCTTTTAATGTTTATGATTTTCTGCCCGTACATGCATTGGGTTTTGCGCCTCATCAGGTAACATCTTTAGTAAATCAGCAGCACCCCGCAGGAACTGACAGATGTCCCCACTAACTGAAGAATTAAACAACTCTTGTTCAAAGTTCAGTCTAAATTTATTTTCAAAGGATGTTTATGTTACCATATACCATAAAACGAGAAGATACAGCCAGCAATGAATTCCACAGATTCATGAGACTCTGGCTAAAGAAATTCCTCCTTATCTCATTTCTAAACGGACACCCCTCTTTTCTGCGGCTGTGACTCACTCTCGAAAGGAATCATCCTTTCCACATTCACTCCATCTTGGTCTTTCAAGGCCTGAGATTCATTTTCTTGCAGGCATTTGCAGGAAAAGAATACAACAGAATTTATGAAAAACTGGACATAAACAAAGACTGATAAACAACTATCGTGCAAAATAAGACAAATGGTGGAAATAAAAATAACACTGCGAAGATGTGTTGTAAAGTGAGTCTAGAGAGCACGTAACCACAGCAACGCAGCAGTTTGCATGATGCTATGACAACCAGGAGTTTGGACTTCAATCCCATCACCCTCTGTGAGGAGTCCCTGTACATCCTCCCTACAGAATGCTTGAGTGAATTCCAGGTGCTCTGGTTTCCCTCCACAGTTCAAAGCCGTACTGGGTATGTTAATTAGTCGTTATAAATTGTCCCGTGATGAGATTAGGGTTAATTGGGTTTGTGGGGGTGGGGGGAGTGCTGGGTCTGCGTGGCTCGAGGGGCTGAAAGGGTTTACACTGTTCCACATCACTAAATAAGTAAATAATCCCTTTTGTATTGAGGTGAGTGAAGTTATCCATGCTGGTTCAGGATCCTGATGGTTGAACTGTTTCTGAACCTGTCAGTGTGGAACCTAACAGTTCTGTACCCCCTGCCCAACGGTAGTAGTGAGAAGAGAGCATGGCCTGGATGCTAGAGGGAGGGAGTCTCTGATGTAGAACAGAGGTAGAATTCAGGGGTACAAGAACATTGTTCCCTGAAAGTAGAGTCACAGGCTTTGAAGAAGGTATTTGCCACACTAGCCTTCATCAGTCAGGGCACCGAGTACAGGAGTTGGGATGTTATGTTGTAGTTGTACAAGACGTTGGTGTGGTAAACCATATATATATAGGTTGTAACTGGGTTACCTGTCTGGACACGACCCTCTGCTGACTGCTCCTGTGGCTCCTCCCACAGAGCCCTGAATAAAGGCGATTGTGCCATTGCCCCTCCTCTCGGTCCAGGGGCAGATACTCAGCATGGAGGAGGTCACATTTTACTGCTAATAAAAGCCTTTCAGTATTTACTCTACTTCCAGTCTTCTGGAGTTATTGATGGTGCATCAGTTGGTGAGGCCGCACTAGGAGTATTGTGTTCAGTTCTGGTCACCCCGCTGTTGTTAGGATTGGATTAAGCTGGGGAGGACATTACCAGGACTTGAAGGAGAGACCAGATAAGCTCGGACTGTTTTCCCTGGAGTGGAGGCTGAGAATTGAGCTCACAGAGGTTTACAAAATCCCTGCTCTATCACTGTGTGCTGGTGAATCTACATAAACTAACCTTAATGTTGCATATTATTTGTGTTGTGAGTGTGAGTTACAGACACTGGTACATATGGGCACCAATGACATGGGTAGGAAGGGTGAAAAGAGATTTTAGGGAGCGAAGTAGAAAGCTGAAATGCAGGAACTGAAGGGTAGTAATTTCTGGATTGCTGCCTGCGCCACATGCCAGTGAGGGTCAGGATATGAACGTTTGGCAGGTGAATGTGTGGCTGAAAAACTGGTGCAAGGGGCAAGGGTTCAGATTTCTGGATCATTGGGATTTCTTCTGGGAAAGGTATTTTCTGTACAAAAGGAACAGATTACACCTGAACCCAGGTGGGACCAATATCCTGGTGGGCAGGTTTGCTGGTGCTTTTGGAGAGGGTTTGGCAGAAGGATGGCCATCATGGTGAGAGGGCTGAGGATGGGACAGTTGGTTTACAAACAGAGGTGGTGTGTAGGCTGATGACAGGGCAGAATTGCAGTCAATGGGATGAGTTGAAGTGTAATATAGGGGCAAAATTGAAAAGGGTGATAGATACAGGATAGAAAGTGTTATATTTGAATGCATGCAGTGTACGGAATAAGGGAGATAAATTTGTAGCACAGTTACAGATTGGCAGGTATGATGTTGTGAACATCACTAAGTTGTAGCTGAAAGATTTTAGTTGGGAGCTTAACATCCAAAGATAGACAGTGTATCAAAGGGACAGGCAGGTAGGCAGAGGGGGTGGGGTGGCTCTGTTGGTAAAAAAATGAAATTAAGTCCTGAGAAAGAGGTGACATAGAATTGGAAGATGTAGAATCCTTCTGGGTAGAGTTAAGAAATTCCAAGAGTAAAAAGACCCCAATAGGAGTTATATACAAGCCTCCAAATAGTATCCAGGATGTGGGCTACAAATTTAAACAGGAGATAGAAAAAGCGTATCAAGAGGACAATGTTATGATAGTCATGGGGGATTTCAATACAGTATACAGGTAGATTGGGAAAATCATGTTGGTGCAGGGTCCCAAGAAGGGGAATTTGTTAATGCCTACAAGATGGCTTTTTAGAGCAGCTTGTGGTTAGGCCCACTAGGGGAGAGCTTAAGGTAAAGGCACCCTAAGGGACCAGTGATCGTAATATGATAGAATTCACCCTGCAATTTGAGAAGGAGAAGCTGAAGTCAGATGTATCAGTATTACTGTGGAGTAAAGGGAATTACAGAGGCATGAAGAAGGAGCTGGCCAAAGTTGATTGGAAGGGGACATTAGCAGGGATGACAGCAGAGCAGCAATGGCTGGAGTTTCAGAGGGGGGGCAATTCAGAAGGCGCAGGATAGATACATCTCAAAGAAGAAGTATCCTAAAGGAAGGATGACACAACTGTGGCTGACAAGGGAGGTCAAAGCCAACATAAAAGCCAAAGTGAGGGTACGTAATAGAGCAAAAGTTAGTGGGAAATTAGAGGATTAGAAAACCAACAGAAGGCAACTAAAAATCCTGAAAAAAAAAGCTATAAGGAAAGAAAGGATAGAATATGCAGGTAAGCTAGCAATAATATTAAAGAGGATACCAGAAGTTTTTTCAGATATATAAGGAGTAAAAGAGAGGTGAGAGTGGATTTCAGACAGCTGGAAAATGACACTGGTAAGGTAGTAAAGGGGGACAAGGAAACAGTGGACAAACTAAATAAGTATTTTGCATCAGTCTTCAGTGTGGAAGACTCCAGCAGTTTGCCGGATGTTCAAGGCTGACAAGGTACAGGAGTGAGTGGAGTTGTCATTCAAGGGAGGAGCTGCTTGGGAAACTGAAAGGACTGAAGGTCACCTGAACCAGATGGTCTACACCCCAGGTTCTGAAAGAGGCTGAAAAGGTTCTGGAGATATTAGTAATGACCCTTCAAGAATCAATCAATTCTGGCATGATTCTGGAGGACTGAAAATTGCAAATGACACTCCACTCTTCAAGAAGGGAGAAAGGCAGAAGAAAGGAAATTATAGGCCAGTTAATCTGACCTCAGTGGTTGGGAAAACGTTGGAGTCGATTGGAAGGATGTGGATTTGGGGAGCTTGGAGATACACGATAACATAGGCCAAAGTCAACATGGTCTCCTCAAGGAAAAATCTTGCCTGGTAAATCTGTTGAAATTCTTTGAAGAAATAACAAGCAGGATAGACAAAGGAGAATCGGTGGATGTTGTGTACTTGGATTTTCAGAAGCCCTTTAACAAGGGGCCACACATGATACTGCTTACAAAGTGGCATTACAGGAAAGGTTGTAGCACTGGCTGATTGGCAGGAAGCAAGGAGTGGAAATAAAGGGAGCCTTTTCTGGCTGCCTGCTGGTGACTAGTGGTGTTGCACAGGGTCGGTGGCGGAAATGCTACTTCTTATGCTGTATATCAATGATTTGGATGATGGAATCAATGGCTTTGTGGCCAAGTTTGCAGATGATACGAAGTTAGGCGGAGGGGCAGGGAGGCTGCGGAAGGACTTAGATTAGGAAAATGGGCAAAGAAGTGACAGATGAAATACAGTGTCGGGAAGTGGGTCATGCACCTTGATAGAAGAAATAAAAGCATAGGCTATTTTCTAAATGGAGAGAAAACTGAAGAATCTGAAGTGCTAAGGGACTTGGGCACCCTCGTGCAGGTTTCCCTAAAGGTTAATTTACAGGTTGAGTCATTGGTGAGGAAGCCAAATGCAATGAAAACATTCACTTTGAGAGGATGTAATCTCGAGGCTTTATAAGGCACTGGTGAGGCCTCACTTGGAGTATCGTGAGCAGCTTTGGGCCCCTGATCTAAGAAACGATGTGCTGACATTGGATAGGGTCCAGATGAGGTTCACAAAAATGACTCCAGGAATGAAAAGGTTACCAAATGAGGACCAGTTGATGGCTCTGGTCCTGTACTCACTGGAATGCAGAAGAATGGTGGTGGGGGGGGGAAGTCTCATTCAAACCTATCGAATGCTGTAATGCCTCAATTGAACGAAGAGGATATTTTCTGTGGGGGGGGGGTCTAAGACCAAAGGACACAGCCTCAGAACAGGGGGATGTCCATTGAGATGGAGATGGTGAGGAATTTCTTTCGCCAGAGAATGGTGAGTCTGTGGAATTCCGTGTAACAAGCTGCTGTGGATGATGCCTTTATGTGTATTTAAGGCTGAGGTTGATAGATTGATTGGTCAGGGCATGAAGGGATACGGGGAGACTGGGGCTGAGAGGGAATTTGGATCAGCCATGATGAAACAGCAGTGCAAATTTGATGGGCCAGATGGCCTAATTCTGCTCCTATATCTTATGTTCTTATGGTCCTGTGTGGCGCATCTTGATCTAGATCGCTTGGCTGAATGACAATAAGCTGAACTTGAATATTTACCAGGGTCTGAGTTATCAGGGTCAGGTTTAATACTGCTGACAATGGCATTGAATTTATTAGTTTGAGACAGCAGAATATTGCAATACATAATCAACGTGGTTCGTAGATTGAATTCACTCCAATTCATTTTCCCGGTTCTGGTCACTCCCTTTTTTCCTGTTGCTGGTTTTGGGTGATTTTTGAATCGGGGCAGTCTGCAGGTAATAAACATTGGGCTGAACTGGGATATGCCTTTTGAGTTTGTGTTTTATACCCTGCGTTTTCCACTCGTTTTGTTTTGTTGCAGTTTGTGTGATTTTTTTTCACGCATGGCGGGGTTGATGTTTTTCTTTCAACAGTTTGGTTCTGCGGTTTTCTTTGTTTTGTGGCTGTCTGTGAGGAAGAAGAATCTCAGGGTTGTTTATTCATACGTATTTAGCTAATAAACTATACTTTGAGTAATAAACTATAAATTACAAAATAAATAAATGTAGTGCCAAGAAAAAGAGAGCACATTGGTGAGGTAGTGTTCATGGGCTGATGAAGCGCTCAGAAATCTGATGGCAGAGGGGAAGAAGCTGTTCCTGAATCATTGAGTGTGTGTCTTCAGGCTTCTGTACTTCCTCCCTCATGCTAGCAATGAGACGAGGGCAAGTCCTGGGTGGTGGCAGTCCTGAATGATGGATGCTGCCCTTTTACGGCACCACCTTTTCACGGTGTCCTTTATGCTGTGGAGACGAGTGGCCATGATGGAGCTGGCTGAGTTTACAACTTCCCGCAGCTTTTTTCCATCCTGTGCAGTGGCCCCAATACCAGAGAGCAGCGTCTGGTTTTTCTAGAGCAGGAATCACCAAAAGAAAAGTTGGCATGCAGGCGCGATGAGCACTGAAAAACGCCAGTGCTGGTCTTCCTTGTTGGCAGGAGTGACACAATAGGCAGTTTATCGTCACACAGGGTATAAATGCCATGAAAATTTACCTTTTGCATCAGTAGCCGAATATATTATAAACGTGACACACAGAAATTAGTTTAAATATATTATATAATGCCGCCAAACACCACCACCTCCTTGCAACCTCAGTCCTGGCAATTAGTGACAATTAGAGCCCCGTAGTACATGGCCCGCCCCTTTCGGCGGGCGGCAAATCGGCCTGCAGCGTGCAGCTAAAACGAAAGACGGAGCTGCCCCGCTGCCCCATCATGCTCAATCCCTGCATCGGACCGCTCCCCGGGCCCCGGCACCCGTCAGTCCCCACTCCCCACCGGGCCTCCGACACCGCCCTCCCACCGCCGCATCCCCGCCCCGGTGCAGAAAATGGCGGCGGTACCTCGCTGCCCCGCAACCCACAATGCACCGAGGCCCGAGGCATGCGCATTAGTAAATACGCGGCTGTCGACCATATTGGAAAGGGAGCTGGGTGCAGTTATCGTTGGGCGCTAAATGACTGAGGAAGGATCGCCTCACTCGCCGCGCCATGTTGGTGAGGGAAGGTTGTCCCTGCAGCGTCTGGCCGTCC
>NW_027277931.1:0-22622 GCF_030028105.1 Mobula birostris
CCCCATTCCTTTACTCCCTCTACCCGATTCCTTTACTCCCACTACCCCATTCCTTTCCTCCCTCAACCCCATTCCTTTCCTATCACTGCCCCATTCCTTTCCTCCCTCTACCCATTCCTTTCCTCCCACTGCCGCATTCCTTTCCGCCCACTACCCCATTCCTTTCCTCCCTCTATCCCATTCCTTTCTTCCCACTCCCCCATTCTTTTCCTGCTACTGCCCCTCTCCTTTCCTCCCACTGCCCCATTCCTTTCCTCCAACTGCCCCACTGATTTTCTCCCTCTACCCCATTCCTTTCCTCCCTCTAACCCATTCCTTTCCACCCACTGCCCCATTCTTTTCCTCCCTCTACCCCATTCTTTTTGTCCCACTGCCCCAATCCTTTCCTCCCTCTACCACATTCTTTTCTTCCCACTGCCGCATTCCTTTCCTCCCTCTACCCCATTCCTTTCCACCCACTGACCCATTCCTTTCCACCCACTACCCCATTCCTTTCCTCCCTCAACCCCATTCCTTTCCTATCACTGCCACATTCCTTTCCTCCCTCTACCCCATTCCTTTCCTCCCACTGCCGCATTCCTTTCCTCCCACTACCCCATTCCTTTCCTCCCTCTATCCCATTCCTTTCCTCCCACTCCCCCATTCTTTTCCTACCTCTATCCCATTCCTTTCCTCCCTCTACCCCATTCCTTTCCTCCCATTACCCTATTCCATTCCTCCGTCTACCCCATTCCTTTCCTCCCACTACCCTATTCCATTCCTCCCACTGCCCCATTACTTTCCTCTGTGTACCCCATTCCTTTCCTCCCTCTACCCCATTTGTTTCCTCCCTCTATCCCATTCCTTTCCTCCAACTACACCACTCCCTTCCTCCCACTGCCCCATTCCTTTCCTCCTCTACCCCATTCCATTCCTCCCACTACCCCATTCCTTTCCTCCCCCTACCCCATTGCTTTCCTCCCACTGCTCCATTCCTTTCCTGCCTCGACCCCATTCCATTCCTCCCACTACCCCATTCCTTTCCTCCCTCTACCCCATTGCTTTCCTCCCACTGCTCCATTCCTTTCCTCCCTCGACCCCATTCCTTTCCTCCCGCTGCCCCATTCCTTTCCACCCTCTATCTCATTCCTTTCCTACCACTGCCCCATTCCTTTCCACCCTCTATCCAATTCCTTTCGTCCCACTACCCCATTCCTTTCCTCCCTGTACCTCATTCTTTTCCTCCCTCCATCACATTCCTTTCTTCCCACTGCCCCATTCCTTTCCTTCCTCTATCCCATTCCTTTCCCCCACTATCCCATTCCTTTCCTCCCACTGCCCCATTCTTTTCCTGCAACTGCCCCACTCCTTTCCTCCCACTGCCCCATTCCTTTCCTCCAACTGCCCCACTGATTTTCTCTGTCTACCCCATTCCTTTACCGACACTACCCCATTCCTTTCCTCCCTCTACTCCACTCCTTTCCTCCCTTTGCCCAACTCATTTCCTCCCATGACCCCATTCCTTTCCTCCCTCTTCCCCATTCCTTTCTTCCCTCTATCCCATTCCTTTCCTCCCTCAACCCCATTCCTTTCCTATCACTGCCCCATTCCTTTCCTCCCTCTACCCCATTCCTTTCCTCCCACTGCCGCATTCCTTTCCTCCCACTACCCCATTCCTTTCCTCCCTCTATCCCATTCCTTTCCTCCCACTCCCCCATTCTTTTCCTCCTACTGCCCCACTCCTTTCCTCCCACTGCCCCATTCCTTTCCTCCAACTGCCCCACTGATTTTCTCCCTCTACCCCATTCCTTTCCTCCCTCTATCCCATTCCTTTCCTCCCTCTACCCCATTCCTTTCCACCCACTGCCCCATTCTTTTCCTCCCTCTACCCCATTCCTTTTCTCCCACTGCCCCAATCCTTTCCTCTCTCTACCCCATTCCTTTCTTCCCACTGCCCCATTCCTTTCCTCCCTCTACCCCATTCCTTTCCACCCACTGCCGCATTCCTTTCCTCCCACTACCCCAATCCTTTCCTCCCTCTATCCCATTCCTTTCCTCCCACTCCCCCATTCTTTTCCTCCTTCTGCCCCACTCCTTTCCTCCCACTGCCTCATTCCTTTCCTCCAACTGCCCCACTGATTTTCTCCCTCTACCCCATTCCTTTCCTCCCTCTATCCCATTCCTTTCCTCCCTCTACCCCATTCCTTGCCACCCACTGCCCCAATCCTTTCCTCCCTCTACCCCATTCCTTTCTTCCCACTGCCCCATTCCTTTCCTCCCTCTACCCCATTCCTTTCCACCCACTGCCGCATTCCTTTCCTCCCACTACCCCAATCCTTTCCTCCCTCTATCCCATTCCTTTCCTCCCACTCCCCCATTCTTTTCCTCCTTCTGCCCCACTCCTTTCCTCCCACTGCCTCATTCCTTTCCTCCAACTGCCCCACTGATTTTCTCCCTCTACCCCATTCCTTTCCTCCCTCTATCCCATTCCTTTCCTCCCTCTACCACATTCCTTGCCACCCACTGCCCCATTCCTTTCCTGCCTCTACCCCATTCCTTTCCACCCTCTATCCCATTCCTTTCCTCCCACTGCCCGATCCCTTTCCTCCCTGTATCCCATTCCTTTCCTCCCTCTACCCCATTCCTTTCCTCTCTCTATCCCATTCCTTTCCTCCCTCTACCCCATTCCTGTCCTCCCACTGCCCCATTCTTTTCCTCCCTCTACCCCAAACATTTCCTCCCACTACCCCATTCCTTTCCTCCCTCTACCCCAGTCCTTTCCTCCCTCTACACCATTCCTTTCCTCCCACTGCCCCATTCCTTTCCTCCCTCTGTCCCATTCCTTTCCTCCCTCAACCCATTCCTTACCTCCCAGTACCCCATTCCTTTACTCCCTCTACCCCAAACATTTCCTCCCACTGCCCGATCCCTTTCCTCCCTTTACCCCATTCCTTTCCTCACTCTATCCCATTCCTTTCCTCCCTCTATCCCATTCCTTTCCTCACTCTATCCCATTCCTTTCCTCCCTCTATCCCATTCCATTCCTCCCTCTACCCCATTCCTGTCGTCCCACTGCCCCATTCTTTTCCTCCCTCTACCCCAAACATTTTCTCCCACTACCCCATTCCTTTCCTCCCTCTACCGCAGTCCTTTCCTCCCTCTACACCATTCCTTTCCTCCCACTGCCCCATTCCTTTCCTCCCTCTATCCCATTCCTTTTCTCCCTCAACCCATTCCTTACCGCCCAGTACCCCGTTCCTTTCCTCTCTCTACCCCAAACATTTCCTCCAACTACCCCATTCCTTTCCTCCCTCCACCCCAGTCCTTTCCTCCCTCTACACCATTCCTTTCCTCCCACTGCCCCATTCGTTTCCTCCCTCTACCCATTCCTTTACTCCCACTGCCCCATTCCTTTCCTCCCTCTATCCCATTCCTTTCCTCCCTCTACCCCATTCCTTTCCTCCCACTGCCCCATTCCTTTCCACCCTCTATCCCATTCCTTTCCTCCCACTGCCCGATCCCTTTCCTCCCTCTACCCCATTCCTTTAAGCCACTACTCCATTCCTTTCCTCCCTCTACCCCAGTCCCTTCCTCCCTCTACACCATTCCTTTCCTCCCACTGCCCCATTCCTTTCCTCCCTCTATCCCATTCCTTTCCTCCCTCAACCCATTCCTTACTGCCCAGTACCCCGTTCCTTTCCTCCCTCTACCCCAAACATTTCCTCCAACTACCCCATTCCTTTTCTCCCTCTACCCCAGTCCTTTCCTCCCTCTACACCATTCCTTTCCTCCCACTGCCCCATTCGTTTCCTCCCTCTATCCCATTCCTTTCCTCCCTCTACCCCATTCCTTTCCTCCCTCTACACCATTCCTTTCCTCTCTCAACCCCATTCCTTTCCTCGCTCTACCCGATTCCTTTCCTCCCACTGCCCCATTCCTTTCCACGCTCTATCCCATTCCTTTCCTCCCACTGCCCGATCCCTTTCCTCCCTCTACCCCATTCCTTTAAGCCACTACTCCATTCCTTTCCTCCCTCTACCCAACTCCTTTCCTCCCACTACCCCATTCCTTTCCTCCCTCTACCCCACTCCTTTCTTCCCACTACCCCATTCCTTTCATCCCTCTACCCCACCTCTTTCCTCTTTCCACCCAATTCTTTCCTCCCATGACCCCATTTCTTTCCTCCATCTACCCCATTCCATTCCTCCCTCTATCCCATTCCTTTCCTCCGTCTATCCCATTCCTTTCCTCCCTCTACCCCATTCCTTTCCTCCATCTATCCCATTCCTTTCCTCCCTCTACCCCATTCCTGTCATCCCACTGCCCCATTCTTTTCCTCCCTCTACCCCAAACATTTCCTCCCACTACCCCATTCCTTTCCTCCCTCTACCCCAGTCCTTTCCTCCCTCTACACCATTCCTTTCCTCCCACTGCCCCATTCCTTTCCTCCCTCTATCCCATTCCTTTCCTCCCTCAACCCATTCCTTACCGCCCAGTACCCCGTTCCTTTCCTCCCTCTACCCCAAACATTTCCTCCAACTACCCCATTCCTTTCCTCCCTCTACCCCAATCCTTTCCTCCCTCTACACCATTCCTTTCCTCCCACTGCCCCATTCGTTTCCTCCCTCTACCCATTCCTTTACTCCCACTGCCCCATTCCTTTCCTCCCTCTATCCCATTCCTTTCCTCCCTCTACCCCATTCCTTTCCTCCCTCTACACCATTCCTTTCCTCCCTCAACCCCATTCCTTTCCTCCCACTGCAGCATTCCTTTCCTAACTCTATCCAATTCCTTTCCTCCCTCTACCCCATTCATTTCCTCCCACTGCCCCATTCCTTTCCTCCCTCTACCCCACTCCAATCCTCCCTATACCCCATTCCTTTCGTCCCTCTACCCCACTCCTTTCCACCCACTACCCCATTCTTTTCTTCCCTCTACCCCATTCCTTTCCTCCCACTGCCTCATTCCTTTCCACCCTCTACCCCATTCCTTTCCTCCCACTACCGCATTCCTTTCCTCCCACTGCCCCATTCCTTTACTCCCTCTACCCTATTCCTTTCCTCCCATTGCCCTGTTCCTTTCCCCGTCTACCCCATTCCTTTCCTCCCTCTACCCCATTCCTTTCCTCCCTCTACCCCATTGCTTTCCTCCCACTGCTCCATTCCTTTCCTGCCTCGACCCCATTCCATTCCTCCCACTACCCCATTCCTTTCCTCCCTCTACCCCATTGCTTTCCTCCCACTGCTCCATTCCTTTCCTCCCTCGACCCCATTCCTTTCCTCACTCTACCCCATTCCTTTCCTTTGTCTACCCCATTCCTTTCCTCCCTCTATCCCATTCCTTTCCTCCCTCTACCCCATTCCTTTCCTCCCTCTATCCCATTCCTTTCCTCCCTCTACCCCATTCCTTTCCTCCCACTGCCCCATTCTTTACCTCCAACTGCCCCACTCCTTTCCTCCCACTGCCCCATTCCTTTCCTCACACTACCTCATTCCTTTCCTCCCTCTACCCCATTCCTTTTCTCCCTCTATCCCATTCCTTTCCTCCATCTACCCCACTCCTTTCCTCCCACTACCCCCCCCCCCCCCCCCCCCCCCCCCCCCCCCCCCCATTCCTTTCCTCCCTCTACCCCATTCCTTTCCTGCCTCTACCCCATTCCTTTCCTCGCAATGCCACATTCCTTTCCTCCCTCTACCCCATTCCTTTCCTTCCAAAACCCCATTCGTTTCCTCCAACTGCCCCACTCCTTTCCTCCCACCGCCCCATTCCTTTCCTCAACTGCACCATGATTTCCTCCATCTACCCTACTCCTTTACCCCTACTACCCCATTCCTTTCCTCCCTCAACCCCACTCCTTTCCTCCCTCTACCCCACCCCTTTCCTCCCTCTACCCCATTGCTTTCCACCCACTGCCCCATTCCATTCCTCCCTCTATCCCATTCCTTTTCTCCCACTGCTCCATTCCTTTCCCCCCTCTACCACATTCCTTTCCTCCCTCTATCCCATTCCTTTCCTGCCTCTACCCCATTCCTTTACTCCCTCTACCCGATTCCTTTACTCCCACTACCCCATTCCTTTCCTCCCTCCACTCCTTTCCTTTCCTCCCACTGCCCCACTCCTTTACACCCTCTATCCCATTCCTTTCCTCCCACTACCCCATTCCTTTCCTCCCTCTACCCCATTCTTTTCCTCCCTCCATCACATTCCTTTCCTCCCACGGCCCAATTCCTTTCCTCCCTCTACCCCATTCCTTTCCTCCCTCTATCCCATTCCTTTCCTCCCTCTACGCCACTCCTTTCCTCCCACTACCCTATTCCTTTCCTCCCACTGCCCCATTCCTTTCCTCACTCTATCCCATTCCTTTCCTCCCACTGCCCCATTCCTTTCCACCCTCTATACCATTCCTTTCCACCCAATGCCCCATTCCTTTCCACCCTCTACCCCATTCCTTTCCTCCCTCCGCCCCATTCCTTTCTTCGCTCTACCCCATTCCTTTCCACCCACTGCCCCATTCCTTTCCTCCATCTACCCCATTCCTTTCTTCCCTCTATCCCATTCCTTTCCTCTGTCTACCCTATTCCTTTCCTCCCTCTACACCATTCCTTTCCTCCGTCTACCCCATTCCTTTCCTCCCTCAACCCCATTCCTTTCCTATCACTGCCCCATTCCTTTCCTCCCTCTACCCCATTCCTTTCCTCCCACTGCCGCATTCCTTTCCGCCCACTACCCCATTCCTTTCCTCCCTCTATCCCATTCCTTTCTTCCCACTCCCCCATTCTTTTCCTGCTACTGCCCCTCTCCTTTCCTCCCACTGCCCCATTCCTTTCCTCCAACTGCCCCACTGATTTTCTCCCTCTACCCCATTCCTTTCCTCCCTCTAACCCATTCCTTTCCACCCACTGCCCCATTCTTTTCCTCACTCTACCCCATTCTTTTTGTCCCACTGCCCCAATCCTTTCCTCCCTCTACCACATTCTTTTCTTCCCACTGCCGCATTCCTTTCCTCCCTCTACCCCATTCCTTTCCACCCACTGACCCATTCCTTTCCACCCACTACCCCATTCCTTTCCTCCCTCAACCCCATTCCTTTCCTATCACTGCCACATTCCTTTCCTCCCTCTACCCCATTCCTTTCCTCCCACTGCCGCATTCCTTTCCTCCCACTACCCCATTCCTTTCCTCCCTCTATCCCATTCCTTTCCTCCCACTCCCCCATTCTTTTCCTACCTCTATCCCATTCCTTTCCTCCCTCTACCCCATTCCTTTCCTCCCATTACCCTATTCCATTCCTCCGTCTACCCCATTCCTTTCCTCCCACTACCCTATTCCTTTCCTCCCACTGCCCCATTACTTTCCTCTGTGTACCCCATTCCTTTCCTCCCTCTACCCCATTTGTTTCCTCCCTCTATCCCATTCCTTTCCTCCAACTACACCACTCCCTTCCTCCCACTGCCCCATTCCTTTCCTCCTCTACCCCATTCCATTCCTCCCACTACCCCATTCCTTTCCTCCCCCTACCCCATTGCTTTCCTCCCACTGCTCCATTCCTTTCCTGCCTCGACCCCATTCCATTCCTCCCACTACCCCATTCCTTTCCTCCCTCTACCCCATTGCTTTCCTCCCACTGCTCCATTCCTTTCCTCCCTCGACCCCATTCCTTTCCTCCCGCTGCCCCATTCCTTTCCACCCTCTATCTCATTCCTTTCCTACCACTGCCCCATTCCTTTCCACCCTCTATCCAATTCCTTTCGTCCCACTACCCCATTCCTTTCCTCCCTGTACCTCATTCTTTTCCTCCCTCCATCACATTCCTTTCTTCCCACTGCCCCATTCCTTTCCTTCCTCTATCCCATTCCTTTCCCCCACTATCCCATTCCTTTCCTCCCACTGCCCCATTCTTTTCCTGCAACTGCCCCACTCCTTTCCTCCCACTGCCCCATTCCTTTCCTCCAACTGCCCCACTGATTTTCTCTGTCTACCCCATTCCTTTACCGACACTACCCCATTCCTTTCCTCCCTCTACTCCACTCCTTTCCTCCCTTTGCCCAACTCATTTCCTCCCATGACCCCATTCCTTTCCTCCCTCTTCCCCATTCCTTTCTTCCCTCTATCCCATTCCTTTCCTCCCTCAACCCCATTCCTTTCCTATCACTGCCCCATTCCTTTCCTCCCTCTACCCCATTCCTTTCCTCCCACTGCCGCATTCCTTTCCTCCCACTACCGCATTCCTTTCCTCCCTCTATCCCATTCCTTTCCTCCCACTCCCCCATTCTTTTCCTCCTACTGCCCCACTCCTTTCCTCCCACTGCCCCATTCCTTTCCTCCAACTGCCCCACTGATTTTCTCCCTCTACCCCATTCCTTTCCTCCCTCTATCCCATTCCTTTCCTCCCTCTACCCCATTCCTTTCCACCCACTGCCCCATTCTTTTCCTCCCTCTACCCCATTCCTTTTCTCCCACTGCCCCAATCCTTTCCTCTCTCTACCCCATTCCTTTCTTCCCACTGCCCCATTCCTTTCCTCCCTCTACCCCATTCCTTTCCACCCACTGCCGCATTCCTTTCCTCCCACTACCCCAATCCTTTCCTCCCTCTATCCCATTCCTTTCCTCCCACTCCCCCATTCTTTTCCTCCTTCTGCCCCACTCCTTTCCTCCCACTGCCTCATTCCTTTCCTCCAACTGCCCCACTGATTTTCTCCCTCTACCCCATTCCTTTCCTCCCTCTATCCCATTCCTTTCCTCCCTCTACCCCATTCCTTGCCACCCACTGCCCCAATCCTTTCCTCCCTCTACCCCATTCCTTTCTTCCCACTGCCCCATTCCTTTCCTCCCTCTACCCCATTCCTTTCCACCCACTGCCGCATTCCTTTCCTCCCACTACCCCAATCCTTTCCTCCCTCTATCCCATTCCTTTCCTCCCACTCCCCCATTCTTTTCCTCCTTCTGCCCCACTCCTTTCCTCCCACTGCCTCATTCCTTTCCTCCAACTGCCCCACTGATTTTCTCCCTCTACCCCATTCCTTTCCTCCCTCTATCCCATTCCTTTCCTCCCTCTACCACATTCCTTGCCACCCACTGCCCCATTCCTTTCCTCCCTCTACCCCATTCCTTTCCACCCACTGACCCATTCCTTTCCTCCCTCCACCCCATTCCTTTCTTCCCAGTGCCCCATTCCTTTCATCCGTCTACCCCATTCCTTTCCTCCCTCTAGCCCATTCCTTTCCTCGCACTGCCCCATTCCTTTCCTCCCTCTATCCCATTCCTTTCATCCGTCTACCCCAATCCTTTCCTCCCTCTACCCCATTCCTTTCCTCCGTCTACCCCATTCCTTTCCTCCCTCTACCCCATTCCTTTCCTATCACTGCCCCATTCCTTTCCTCGCTCTACACCATTCCTTTCCTCCAACTACCCCATTCCTTTCCTCCCTCTGCCCCATTCCTTTCCTCCCACTGCCCCATTCTTTTCCTCCCTCAACCCCATTCCTTTTCTCCCACTGCCCCATTCCTTTCCTCTCTCTACCCCATTCCTTTCCTCCCACTGCCCCATTCCTTTCCTCCCTCTATCCCAATCCTTTCATCCGTCTACCCCATTCCTTTCCTCCGTCTACCCCATTCCTTTCCTCCGTCTACCCCATTCCTTTCCTCCCTCTGCCCCATTCCTTTCCTATCACTGCCCCATTCCTTTCCTCCCTCTACACCATTCCTTTCCTCCCACTACCCCATTCCATTGCTCCCTCTGCCCCATTCCTTTCCTCCCACTGCCCCATTTCTTTCCTCCCTCTATCCCATTCCTTCCCTCCCTCTACCCCATTCCTTTCCTCCCACTGCCCCATTCCTTTCCTCCCTCTATCCCATTCCATTCCTCCCTCTACCCCATTCCTTTCCTCCGTCTACCCCATTCCTTTCCTCCCACTACCGCATTCCTTTCCTCCCATTGCCCCATTCCTTTCCTCCAACTGCCCCACTCCTTTCCTCCCACTACCCCATACCTTTCCTCCCTCTACCCCATTCCTTTCCTCCGACTACCCCGTTCCTTTCCTCCAACTGCCCCACTCCTTTCCTCCTACTGCCCCATTCCTTTTCTCCAACTGCCCCACTGATTTCCTGCCTCTACCCCATTCCTTTAACCCTACTACCGCATTCCATTCCTCTCTCTACCCCACTCCTTCCCTTCCTCTACTCCACTCCTTTCCTCCCACTACCGCATTCCTTTCCTCCCTCTACCCCACTCCTTTCCTCCCACTACCCCATTCCTTTCCTCCCTCTACCGCATTCCTTTCCTCCCACTGCCCCATTCTTTACCTCCAACTGCCCCACTCCTTTCCTCCCACTGCCCCATTCCTTTCCTCCCACTACCTCATTCCTTTCCTCCCTCTACCCCATTCCTTTTCTCCCACTATCCCATTCCTTTCTTCCCTCTACCCCACTCCTTTCCTCCCACTACCCCATTCATTTCCTCCCTCCATCACATTCCTTTCCTCCCACTGCCCCATTCCTTTCCTCCCTCTACCCCATTCTTTTCCTCCCTCCATCACATTCCTTTCCTCCCACTGCCCCATTCCTTTGCTCCCACTGCACCATTCCTTTCCTCCCTCTACCCCATTGCTTTCCTCCCACTGCCCCATTCTTTTCTTCCCTCCACCCCATTCCTTCCCTCCCACTGCCCCATTCCTTTCCTATCACTGCCCCATTCCTTTCCTCTCTCTACCCCATTCCTATCCTCCATCTCCCCCATTCCTTTCCTCCCTCTACACCATTCCTTTCCTATCACTGCCCCATTCCTTTCCTCCCTCTACACCATTCCTTTCCTCCCACTACCCCATTCCTTTCCTCCCTCTGCCCCATTCCTTTCCTCCCACTGCCCCATTCTTTTCCTCCCTCTACACCATTCCTTTTCTCCCACTGCCCCATTCCTTTCCTCCCTCTACCCCATTCCTTTCTTCCCACTGCCCCATTCCTTTCCTCCAACTGCCCCACTGATTTCCTGCCTCTACCCCATTCCTTTAACACTACTACCGCATTCCATTCCTCCCTCTACCCCACTCCTTCCCTTCCTCTACCCCACTCCTTCCCTTCCTCTACCCCACTCCTTTCCTCCCACTACCACATTCCTTTCTTCCCTCTACCCCACTCCTTTCCTCCCTCTACCCCATTCCTTTCCTATCACTGCCCCATTCCTTTCCTCGCTCTACACCATTCCTTTCCGCCAACTACCCCATTCCTTTCCTCCCTCTGCCCCATTTCTTTCCTCCCACTGCCCCATTCTTTTCCTCCCTCTACCCCATTCCTTTTCTCCCACTGCCCCATTCCTTTCCTCTCTCTACCCCATTCCTTTCCTCCCACTGCCCCATTCCTTTCCTCCCTCTATCCCAATCCTTTCCTCCGTCTACCCCATTCCTTTCCTCCCTCTGCCCCATTCCTTTCCTATCACTGCCCCATTCCTTTCCTCCCTCTACACCATTCCTTTCCTCCCACTACCCCATTCCATTGCTCCCTCTGCCCCATTCCTTTCCTCCCACTGCCCCATTTCTTTCCTCCCTCTATCCCATTCCTTCCTTCACTCTACCCCATTCCTTTCCTCCCACTGCCCCATTCCTTTCCTCCCTCTATCCCATTCCATTCCTCCCTCTACCCCATTCCTTTCCTCCGTCTACCCCATTCCTTTCCTCCCACTGCCGCATTCCTTTCCTCCCATTGCCCCATTCCTTTCCTCCAACTGCCCCACTCCTTTCCTCCCACTACCCCATTCCTTTCCTCCCTCTACCCCATTGCTTTCCTCCGACTACCCCATTCCTTTCCTCCAACTGCCCCACTCCTTTCCTCCTACTGCCCCATTCCTTTTCTCCAACTGCCCCACTGATTTCCTGCCTCTACCCCATTCCTTTAACCCTACTACCGCATTCCATTCCTCCCTCTACCCCACTCCTTCCCTTCCTCTACTCCACTCCTTTCCTCCCACTACCGCATTCCTTTCCTCCCTCTACCCCACTCCTTTCCTCCCACTACCCCATTCCTTTCCTCCCTCTACCCCATTCCTTTCCTCCCACTGCCCCATTCTTTACCTCCAACTGCCCCACTCCTTTCCTCCCACTGCCCCATTCCTTTCCTCCCACTACCTCATTCCTTTCCTCCCTCTACCCCATTCCTTTTCTCCCACTATCCCATTCCTTTCTTCCCTCTACCCCACTCCTTTCCTCCCACTACCCCATTCTTTTCCTCCCTCCATCACATTCCTTTCCTCCCACTGCCCCATTCCTTTCCTCCCTCTACCCCATTCTTTTCCTCCCTCCATCACATTCCTTTCCTCCCACTGCCCCATTCCTTTGCTCCCACTGCACCATTCCTTTCCTCCCTCTACCCCAGTCCTTTCCTCCCACTGCCCCATTCCTTTCCACCCTCTATACCATTCCTTTCCACCCACTGCCCCATTCCTTTCCACCCTCTACCCCATTGCTTTCCTCCCACTGCCCCATTCCTTTCTTCCCTCCACCCCATTCCTTTCCTCCCACTGCCCCATTCCTTTCCTATCACTGCCCCATTCCTTTCCTCTCTCTACCCCATTCCTATCCTCCATCTCCCCCATTCCTTTCCTCCCTCTACACCATTCCTTTCCTATCACTTCCCCATTCCTTTCCTCCCTCTACACCATTCCTTTCCTCCCACTACCCCATTCCTTTCCTCCCTCTGCCCCATTCCTTTCCTCCCACTGCCCCATTCTTTTCCTCCCTCTACCCCATTCCTTTTCTCCCACTGCCCCATTCCTTTCCTCCCTCTACCCCATTCCTTTCTTCCCACTGCCCCATTCCTTTCCTCCAACTGCCCCACTGATTTCCTGCCTCTACCCCATTCCTTTAACACTACTACCGCATTCCATTCCTCCCTCTACCCCACTCCTTCCCTTCCTCTACCCCACTCGTTCCCTTCCTCTACCCCACTCCTTTCCTCCCACTACCACATTCCTTTCTTCCCTCTACCCCACTCCATTCCTCCCTCTACCCCATTCCTTTCCTATCACTGCCCCATTCCTTTCCTCGCTCTACACCATTCCTTTCCTCCAACTACCCCATTCCTTTCCTCCCTCTGCCCCATTCCTTTCCTCCCACTGCCCCATTCTTTTCCTCCCTCTACCCCATTCCTTTTCTCCCACGGCCCCATTCCTTTCCTCTCTCTACCCCATTCCTTTCCTCCCACTGCCCCATTCCTTTCCTCCCTCTATCCCAATCCTTTCATCCGTCTACCCCATTCCTTTCCTCCCTCTACCCCATTCCTTTCCTCCGTCTACCCCATTCCTTTCCTCCCTCTGCCCCATTCCTTTCCTATCACTGCCCCATTCCTTTCCTCCCTCTACACCATTCCTTTCCTCCCACTACCCCATTCCATTGCTCCCTCTGCCCCATTCCTTTCCTCCCACTGCCCCATTTCTTTCCTCCCTCTATCCCATTCCTTCCCTCCCTCTACCCCATTCCTTTCCTCCCACTGCCCCATTCCTTTCCTCCCTCTATCCCATTCCATTCCTCCCTCTACCCCATTCCTTTCCTCCGTCTACCCCATTCCTTTCCTCCCACTACCGCATTCCTTTCCTCCCATTGCCCCATTCCTTTCCTCCAACTGCCCCACTCCTTTCCTCCCACTACCCCATTCCTTTCCTCCCTCTACCCCATTCCTTTCCTCCGACTACCCCATTCCTTTCCTCCAACTGCCCCACTCCTTTCCTCCTACTGGCCCATTCCTTTTCTCCAACTGCCCCACTGATTTCCTGCCTCTACCCCATTCCTTTAACCCTACTACCGCATTCCATTCCTCCCTCTACCCCACTCCTTCCCTTCCTCTACTCCACTCCTTTCCTCCCACTACCGCATTCCTTTCCTCCCTCTACCCCACTCCTTTCCTCCCACTACCCCATTCCTTTCCTCCCTCTACCCCATTCCTTTCCTCCCACTGCCCCATTCTTTACATCCAACTGCCCCACTCCTTTCCTCCCACTGCCCCACTCCTTTCCTCCTACTGGCCCATTCCTTTTCTCCAACTGCCCCACTGATTTCCTGCCTCTACCCCATTCCTTTAACACTACTACCGCATTCCATTCCTCCCTCTACCCCACTCCTTCCATTCCTCTACCCCACTCGTTCCCTTCCTCTACCCCACTCCTTTCCTCCCACTACCACATTCCTTTCTTCCCTCTACCCCACTCCTTTCCTCCCTCTACCCCATTCCTTTTCTCCCACTGCCCCATTCCTTTCCTCTCTCTACCCCATTCCTTTCCTCCCACTGCCCCATTCCTTTCCTCCCTCTATCCCAATCCTTTCCTCCGTCTACCCCATTCCTTTCCTCCCTCTGCCCCATTCCTTTCCTATCACTGCCCCATTCCTTTCCTCCCTCTACACCATTCCTTTCCTCCCACTACCCCATTCCATTGCTCCCTCTGCCCCATTCCTTTCCTCCCACTGCCCCATTTCTTTCCTCCCTCTATCCCATTCCTTCCTTCACTCTACCCCATTCCTTTCCTCCCACTGCCCCATTCCTTTCCTCCCTCTATCCCATTCCATTCCTCCCTCTACCCCATTCCTTTCCTCCGTCTACCCCATTCCTTTCCTCCCACTACCGCATTCCTTTCCTCCCATTGCCCCATTCCTTTCCTCCAACTGCCCCACTCCTTTCCTCCCACTACCCCATTCCTTTCCTCCCTCTACCCCATTGCTTTCCTCCGACTACCCCATTCCTTTCCTCCAACTGCCCCACTCCTTTCCTCCTACTGCCCCATTCCTTTTCTCCAACTGCCCCACTGATTTCCTGCCTCTACCCCATTCCTTTAACCCTACTACCGCATTCCATTCCTCCCTCTACCCCACTCCTTCCCTTCCTCTACTCCACTCCTTTCCTCCCACTACCGCATTCCTTTCCTCCCTCTACCCCACTCCTTTCCTCCCACTACCCCATTCCTTTCCTCCCTCTACCCCATTCCTTTCCTCCCACTGCCCCATTCTTTACCTCCAACTGCCCCACTCCTTTCCTCCCACTGCCCCATTCCTTTCCTCCCACTACCTCATTCCTTTCCTCCCTCTACCCCATTCCTTTTCTCCCACTATCCCATTCCTTTCTTCCCTCTACCCCACTCCTTTCCTCCCACTACCCCATTCTTTTCCTCCCTCCATCACATTCCTTTCCTCCCACTGCCCCATTCCTTTCCTCCCTCTACCCCATTCTTTTCCTCCCTCCATCACATTCCTTTCCTCCCACTGCCCCATTCCTTTGCTCCCACTGCACCATTCCTTTCCTCCCTCTACCCCAGTCCTTTCCTCCCACTGCCCCATTCCTTTCCACCCTCTATACCATTCCTTTCCACCCACTGCCCCATTCCTTTCCACCCTCTACCCCATTGCTTTCCTCCCACTGCCCCATTCCTTTCTTCCCTCCACCCCATTCCTTTCCTCCCACTGCCCCATTCCTTTCCTATCACTGCCCCATTCCTTTCCTCTCTCTACCCCATTCCTATCCTCCATCTCCCCCATTCCTTTCCTCCCTCTACACCATTCCTTTCCTATCACTTCCCCATTCCTTTCCTCCCTCTACACCATTCCTTTCCTCCCACTACCCCATTCCTTTCCTCCCTCTGCCCCATTCCTTTCCTCCCACTGCCCCATTCTTTTCCTCCCTCTACCCCATTCCTTTTCTCCCACTGCCCCATTCCTTTCCTCCCTCTACCCCATTCCTTTCTTCCCACTGCCCCATTCCTTTCCTCCAACTGCCCCACTGATTTCCTGCCTCTACCCCATTCCTTTAACACTACTACCGCATTCCATTCCTCCCTCTACCCCACTCCTTCCCTTCCTCTACCCCACTCGTTCCCTTCCTCTACCCCACTCCTTTCCTCCCACTACCACATTCCTTTCTTCCCTCTACCCCACTCCATTCCTCCCTCTACCCCATTCCTTTCCTATCACTGCCCCATTCCTTTCCTCGCTCTACACCATTCCTTTCCTCCAACTACCCCATTCCTTTCCTCCCTCTCCCCCATTCCTTTCCTCCCACTGCCCCATTCTTTTCCTCCCTCTACCCCATTCCTTTTCTCCCACGGCCCCATTCCTTTCCTCTCTCTACCCCATTCCTTTCCTCCCACTGCCCCATTCCTTTCCTCCCTCTATCCCAATCCTTTCATCCGTCTACCCCATTCCTTCCTCCCTCTACCCCATTCCTTTCCTCCGTCTACCCCATTCCTTTCCTCCCTCTGCCCCATTCCTTTCCTATCACTGCCCCATTCCTTTCCTCCCTCTACACCATTCCTTTCCTCCCACTACCCCATTCCATTGCTCCCTCTGCCCCATTCCTTTCCTCCCACTGCCCCATTTCTTTCCTCCCTCTATCCCATTCCTTCCCTCCCTCTACCCCATTCCTTTCCTCCCACTGCCCCATTCCTTTCCTCCCTCTATCCCATTCCATTCCTCCCTCTACCCCATTCCTTTCCTCCGTCTACCCCATTCCTTTCCTCCCACTACCGCATTCCTTTCCTCCCATTGCCCCATTCCTTTCCTCCAACTGCCCCACTCCTTTCCTCCCACTACCCCATTCCTTTCCTCCCTCTACCCCATTCCTTTCCTCCGACTACCCCATTCCTTTCCTCCAACTGCCCCACTCCTTTCCTCCTACTGGCCCATTCCTTTTCTCCAACTGCCCCACTGATTTCCTGCCTCTACCCCATTCCTTTAACCCTACTACCGCATTCCATTCCTCCCTCTACCCCACTCCTTCCCTTCCTCTACTCCACTCCTTTCCTCCCACTACCGCATTCCTTTCCTCCCTCTACCCCACTCCTTTCCTCCCACTACCCCATTCCTTTCCTCCCTCTACCCCATTCCTTTCCTCCCACTGCCCCATTCTTTACATCCAACTGCCCCACTCCTTTCCTCCACTGCCCCACTCCTTTCCTCCTACTGGCCCATTCCTTTTCTCCAACTGCCCCACTGATTTCCTGCCTCTACCCCATTCCTTTAACACTACTACCGCATTCCATTCCTCCCTCTACCCCACTCCTTCCATTCCTCTACCCCACTCGTTCCCTTCCTCTACCCCACTCCTTTCCTCCCACTACCACATTCCTTTCTTCCCTCTACCCCACTCCTTTCCTCCCTCTACCCCATTCCTTTCCTATCACTGCCCCATTCCTTTCCTCGCTCTACACCATTCCTTTCCTCCAACTACCCCATTCCTTTCCTCCCTCTATCCCAATCCTTTCATCCGTCTACCCCATTCCTTTCCTCCCTCTACCCCATTCCTTTCCTCCGTCTACCCCATTCCTTTCCTCCCTCTGCCCATTCCTTTCCTATCACTGCCCCATTCCTTTCCTCCCTCTACACCATTCCTTTCCTCCCACTACCCCATTCCATTCCTCCCTCTGCCCCATTCCTTTCCTCCCACTGCCCCATTTCTTTCCTCCCTCTATCCCATTCCTTCCCTCCCTCTACCCCATTCCTTTCCTCCCACTGCCCCATTCCTTTCCTCCCTCTATCCCATTCCATTCCTCCCTCTACCCCATTCCTTTCCTCCGTCTACCCCATTCCTTTCCTCCCATTACCGCATTCCTTTCCTCCCATTGCCCCATTCCTTTCCTCCTACTGCCCCACTCCTTTCCTCCCACTACCCCATTCCTTTCCTCCCTCTACCCCATTCCTTTCCTCCGACTACCCCATTCCTTTCCTCCAACTGCCCCACTCCTTTCCTCCTACTGCCCCATTCCTTTTCTCCAACTGCCCCACTGATTTCCTGCCTCTACCCCATTCCTTTAACCCTACTACCGCATTCCATTCCTCCCTCTACCCCACTCCTTCCCTTCCTCTACTCCACTCCTTTCCTCCCACTACCGCATTCCTTTCCTCCCTCTACCCCACTCTTTTCCTCCCACTACCCCCATTCCTTTCCTCCCTCTACCGCATTCCTTTCCTCCCACTGCCCCATTCTTTACCTCCAACTGCCCCACTCCTTTCCTCCCACTGCCCCATTCCTTTCCTCCCACTACCTCATTCCTTTCCTCCCTCTACCCCATTCCTTTTCTCCCACTATCCCATTCCTTTCTTCCCTCTACCCCACTGCTTTCCTCCCACTACCCCATTCTTTTCCTCCCTCCATCACATTCCTTTCCTCCCACTGCCCCATTCCTTTCCTCCCTCTACCCCATTCTTTTCCTCCCTCCATCACATTCCTTTCCTCCCACTGCCCCATTCCTTTGCTCCCACTACCCCATTCCTTTCCTCCCTCTGCCCCATTCCTTTCCTCCCACTGCCCCATTCTTTTCCTCCCTCTACCCCATTCCTTTTCTCCCACTACCCCATTCCTTTCCTCCCTCTACCCCATTCCTATCTTCCCACTGCCCCATTCCTTTCATCCGTCTACCCCATTCCTTTCCTCCCTCTACCCAATTCCTTTCCTCCCACTGCCCCATTCCTTTCCTCCCTCTGTCCCATTCCTTTCATCCGTCTACCCCAATCCTTTCCTCCCTCTACCCCATTCCTTTCCTCCGTCTACCCCATTCCTTTCCTCCCTCTACCCCATTCCTTTCCTATCACTGCCCCATTCCTTTCCTCCCTCTACACCATTCCATTCCTCCTACTACCTCATTCCTTTCCTCCCACTACCCCATTCCTTTCCTCCCTCTGCCCCATTCGTTTCCTCCCAATGCCCCATTTCTTTCCTCCCTCTATCCCATTCCTTCCCTCCCTCTACCCCATTCCTTTCCTCCCACTGCCCCATTCCTTTCCTCCCTCTATCCCATTCCATTCCTCCCTCTACCCCATTCCTTCCCTCCGTCTACCCCATTCCTTTCTTCCCACTACAGCATTCCTTTCCTCCCTGTACCCCACTCCTTTCCTCCTACTGCCCCATTCCTTTCCTCCAACTGCCCCACTGATTTCCTGCCTCTACCCCATTCCTTTAACACTACTACCGCATTCCATTCCTCCCTCTACCCCACTCCTTCCCTTCCTCTACTCCACTCCTTCCCTTCCTCTACCCCACTACTTTCCTCCCACTACCACATTCCTTTCTTCCCTCTACCCCACTCCTTTCCTCCCTCTACCCCATTCCTTTCCTATCACTGCCCCATTCCTTTCCTCGCTCTACACCATTCCTTTCCTCCAACTACCCCATTCCTTTCTTCCCTCTACCCCATTCCTTTTCTCCCACTGCCCCATTCCTTTCCTCTCTCTACCCCATTCCTTTCCTCCCACTGCCCCATTCCTTTCCTCCCTCTATCCCATTCCTTTCATACATCTGCCCCATTCCTTTCCTCCCGCTACCCTATTCCTTTCCTCCGTCTACCCCATTCCTTTCCTCCCTCTACCCCATTCCTTTCCTATCACTGCCCCATTCTTTTCCTCCCTCTGCCCCATTCCTTTCCTCCCACTGCCCCATTTCTTTCCTCCCTCTATCCCATTGCTTCCCTCCCTCTACCCCATTCCTTTCCTCCCACTGCCCCATTCCTTTCCTCCCTCTATCCCATTCCATTCCTCGCTCTACCCCATTCCTTTCCTCCGTCTACCCCATTCCTTTCCTCCCACTACCGCATTCCTTTCCTCCCATTGCCCCATTCCTTTCCTCCGACTACCCCATTCCTTTCCTCCAACTGCCCCACTCCTTTCCTCCTACTGCCCCATTCCTTTTCTCCAACTGCCCCACTGATTTCCTGCCTCTACCCAATTCCTTTAACCCTACTACCGCATTCCATTCCTCCCTCTACCCCACTCCTTCCTTTCCTCTACCCCATTCCTTTCCTCCCACTACCCCATTCCTTTCCTCCCTCTACCCCATTCCTTTCCTCCCACTGCCCCATTCTTTACCTCCAACTGCCCCACTCCTTTCCTCCCACTGCCCCATTCTTTTCCTCCCTCCATCACTTTCCTTTCCTCCCACTGCCCCATTCCTTTCCTCCCTCTACCCCATTCTTTTCCTCCCTCCATCACATTCCTTTCCTCCCACTGCCCCATTCCTTTGCTCCCACTAACCCATTCCTTTCCTCCCTCTACCCCATTCCTTTCCTCCCACTGCCCCATTCCTTTCCACCCTCTATACCATTCCTTTCCACCCACTGCCCCGTTCCTTTCCACTCTCTACCCCATTGCTTTCCTCCCACTGCCCCATTCCTTTCTTCCCTCTACCCCATTCCTTTCCTCCCTCCACCCCATTCCTTTCCTCCCACTGCCCCATTCCTTTCCTATCACTGCCCCATTCCTTTCCTCTCTCTACCCCATTCCTATCCTCCATCTCCCCCATTCCTTTCCTCCCTCTACACCATTCCTTTCCTATCACTGCCCCATTCCTTTCCCCCCTCTACACCATTCCTTTCCTCCCACTACCCCATTCCTTTCCTCCCTCTGCCCCATTCCTTTCCTCCCACTGCCCCATTCTTTTCCTCCCTCTACCCCATTCCTTTTCTCCCACTGCCCCATTCCTTTCCTCCCTCTACCCCATTCCTTTCTTCCCACTGCCCCATTCCTTTCATCCGTCTACCCCATTCCTTTCCTTCCTCTACCCCATTCCTTTCCTCCCACTGCCCCATTCCTTTCCTCCCTCTATCCCATTCCTTTCATCCGTCTACCCCATTCCTTTTCTCCCTCTACCCCATTCCTTTCCTATCACTGCCCCGTTCCTTTCCTCCCTCTACACCATTCCATTCCTCCCACTACCCCATTCCTTTCCTCCCTCTGCCCCATTCGTTTCCTCCCAATGCCCCATTTCTTTCCTCCCTCTATCCCATTCCTTCCCTCCGTCTACCCCATTCCTTTCCTCCCACTGCCCCATTCCTTTCCTCCCTCTATCCCATTCCTTTCATCCGTCTACCCCATTCCTTTCCTCCCACTGCCCCATTTCTTTCCTCCCTCTATCCCATTCCTTCCCTCCCTCTACCCCATTCCTTTCCTCCCACTGCCCCTTTCCTTTCCTCCCTCTATCCCATTCCTTTCCTCCCTCAACCCATTCCTTACTGCCCAGTACCCCGTTCCTTTCCTCCCTCTACCCCAAACATTTCCTCCAACTACCCCATTCCTTTCCTCCCTCTACCCCAGTCCTTTCCTCCCTCTACTGCATTCCTTTCCTCCCACTACCGCATTCCTTTCCTCCCATTGCCCCATTCCTTTCCTCCAACTGCCCCACTCCTTTCCTCCCACTACCCCATTCCTTTCCTCCCTCTACCCCATTCCTTTCCTCCGACTACCCCATTCCTTTCCTCCAACTGCCCCACTCCTTTCCTCCTACTGCCCCATTCCTTTTCTCCAACTGCCCCACTGATTTCCTGCCTCTACCCAATTCCTTTAACCCTACTACCGCATTCCATTCCTCCCTCTACCCCAAACATTTCCTCCAACTACCCCATTCCTTTCCTCCCTCTACCCCAGTCCTTTCCTCCCTCTACTGCATTCCTTTCCTCCCACTGCCCCATTCCTTTGCTCCCACTAACCCATTCCTTTCCTCCCTCTACCCCATTCCTTTCCTCCCACTGCCCCATTCCTTTCCACCCTCTATACCATTCCTTTCCACCCACTGCCCCGTTCCTTTCCACTCTCTACCCCATTGCTTTCCTCCCACTGCCCCATTCCTTTCTTCCCTCTACCCCATTCCTTTCCTCCCTCCACCCCATTCCTTTCCTCCCACTGCCCCATTCCTTTCCTATCACTGCCCCATTCCTTTCCTCTCTCTACCCCATTCCTATCCTCCATCTCCCCCATTCCTTTCCTCCCTCTACACCATTCCTTTCCTATCACTGCCCCATTCCTTTCCCCCCTCTACACCATTCCTTTCCTCCCACTACCCCATTCCTTTCCTCCCTCTGCCCCATTCCTTTCCTCCCACTGCCCCATTCTTTTCCTCCCTCTACCCCATTCCTTTTCTCCCACTGCCCCATTCCTTTCCTCCCTCTACCCCATTCCTTTCTTCCCACTGCCCCATTCCTTTCATCCGTCTACCCCATTCCTTTCCTTCCTCTACCCCATTCCTTTCCTCCCACTGCCCCATTCCTTTCCTCCCTCTATCCCATTCCTTTCATCCGTCTACCCCATTCCTTTTCTCCCTCTACCCCATTCCTTTCCTATCACTGCCCCGTTCCTTTCCTCCCTCTACACCATTCCATTCCTCCCACTACCCCATTCCTTTCCTCCCTCTGCCCCATTCGTTTCCTCCCAATGCCCCATTTCTTTCCTCCCTCTATCCCATTCCTTCCCTCCGTCTACCCCATTCCTTTCCTCCCACTGCCCCATTCCTTTCCTCCCTCTATCCCATTCCTTTCATCCGTCTACCCCATTCCTTTCCTCCCACTGCCCCATTTCTTTCCTCCCTCTATCCCATTCCTTCCCTCCCTCTACCCCATTCCTTTCCTCCCACTGCCCCTTTCCTTTCCTCCCTCTATCCCATTCCTTTCCTCCCTCAATACCCATTCCTTACTGCCCAGTACCCCGTTCCTTTCCTCCCTCTACCCCAAACATTTCCTCCAACTACCCCATTCCTTTCCTCCCTCTACCCCAGTCCTTTCCTCCCTCTACTGCATTCCTTTCCTCCCACTACCGCATTCCTTTCCTCCCATTGCCCCATTCCTTTCCTCCAACTGCCCCACTCCTTTCCTCCCACTACCCCATTCCTTTCCTCCCTCTACCCCATTCCTTTCCT
>NW_027277932.1:0-22619 GCF_030028105.1 Mobula birostris
GCAGTTTCCCACCTGGCAGTTTGGCGCTGTTCGTACTTTGGTACTGACTAGTATGTCTTTTAAGTTTCTACCCCTTTTGAAGGCTGAAACTATGGTGTATTGTCCCAGTGTCCCCATTTCCTCCTGTAGATTTTCAAACTGTGTTTTGACTGTCTTGTGGATGTTCACTGCCATCCCACTGTATCCTGTTATCAAGGGTAGTTTCTGTGTTGTGTGGTCCCGTGGTCGGGGATTTGTGATACTTTTTAAAAAGCCAGATTTGATGTGTCTGAGCCTCCGTCTGCTGTAGCCTCTGTGTCTAAGTGCAGAGAAGAGGATAGTAGTGGCTTGGTGGAAGTCCTCTGCCCTGGTGCAAATGTGATAAACTGGGTCAGCTGTCCTTTGACAATGCCTCTAAAGGTGTGTTTGGGATGGTGGCTCCTGGTGTGTAGGAGGGTGTGTGTGTCTGTGGTTTTAAAGAATACTTTGGTGGCTAGTTTCTGGCTGCCGTTTTCTGGTGCTAGTTTAAATACCGTAGTGTCCAGGAAGTCAATTTTCTCCCTATTTGTTGTGGCCTTAACCTTAATGGATGGATGATGAGTGTTTAGGATTTGAATAAATTCCTCTAATTCTACCTCCGAGTGTGTCCACACTCCCCAGATGTCATCCAGGTACCTATAGAGACACATGGGTTTCTTGGGGCACTTTGGATAAACTGTTTCCTCCCACTTTGCCATGTATATATTGGCATAGGCTGGAGCAAACTTCTTTCCCATCGCTGTGCCCTTGACTTGTAAGTAGAATTCATTATTGAATTCAAAGTCATTTTTAGTCAGGCTGAGGTGAAGGAGTTCCACCAAGGACTTGTCTGGTCTCTCTAGCTGGGGGTTCTTCTGTAGGATATCCCTCACTGCTTCTATATCCCTATCGGTTTCAATATTGGTGTACAGGCTTTCAATGTCCATGGTGAAGAGTATGGCCTCAGGGGGCACTGACATGGAATTGACTATCCGGACAAAGTGGTACGTGTCCTTGATGTAGCTGGAGTGTTTCTGCGATAGTGGGTTAAGGAAGGCATCAATGTACTCTGCTATCCTGTATGACTCACTGCTGCAGTCTGACACGATGGGCCTGCCAGGTGGTATTTTTCCCGGAACGGTCCATGAGTCTGGGCTCTTGTGTATTTTGGGGAGGATATAGAACTTCCTTGCTCGTGGCTGTATGCCTGTCAGGTAGTCCACTTGCTTCTTCCCGAGGTATCTAGTCCTCTCTAGTTCTCGCAAAATGTTCCTAATCTCTGTGTGTGTTTCCCAGTATATAGGTTCCCTTAGTTTAGTGTAGTGCTCCGTGTTGTTTAATTGTCTGTGTGCCTCAAATAGGTATTGCTGTTTGTCCATGATAACTATGCTGCTCCCTTTATCTGCTGGTTTGATAACAATATCCATATTTTCTCTCAACTCCTTCAGGGCTGCTCTCTCCTTCCTAGTTAGATTGGGTTTATCCTGTACCTCTCTCTCCCTCTCTATTATCTCATCCAGTGTGCTCTCAAATTGTAAGACCGCTTCTGACCTGTACCTCCTCTTGGGCATCCAGTCTGAGGGAGGGGTGAAAGGGGTCTTGCTACATTCTGACTCCCCAAAAAAGTCGAGCAGTACCAATCTCCTATAGAACTTATCCATGTCCCCCTCAATCTGCTCCTTATGGAGCTTTGTAGTCGGTACAAAAGTGAGGCCCCTGTTCAGAACCTTGTGCTGGGTTTCTGTAGGGATGAATGTACGGGAGAGGTTCACGACGGTCTCTCCCAGTTGTGGACCCTGCCTCTCTCGGCTTTGTCTCCACTCTAGTTTAAAGACTGCATCCACTTCTTGACTATGGTCAGGGCTGTGTTCTCTGTCCAATGGATGTGGTCTGTGTCTACCTTAAACTGCCTCGCCGGGATTGCAGGGATATAATTCTTAGTTGTAATAACCGCATTTAGTTGGTCCAGGGTTGCTTCTTCTGCCTCTGTCAAACAGTGGCTAAAGTTCAGCTCTGGCACCCAGATACTGGCATTGGGAAATTTAGTATGGGCCATTCTTATGAGTTGCTGAAGCTGTTTAGTCGCTGCTGCAGGTTGCTGTGACCTATTGTTTATTCCAAAGGAAAGGATAACCTTTTTTAGTTTCCAGTTGTGGTTCTAACTTTGTCAGGGTAGCAGTGGCATGGGTGAATTTGGCTCCTGGAAAGCTGTCCAATTGAACATCCTTATTAGGGCATGTTTTGATCCTGGAAATGTTAGAGTCCCCTATAATTAGTATAGGTTTAGGGGACCTTAGTTCCCAAGTTACATTTTTCTGTTTAGAGTGAGGATGCCTCGTTATTTGACCCTGCTAGTTGCTGCAAATAGGGGTTACCTGTCCTCTTGTTTGTCCCATGTTCTCCGACTCCCGGGCTGTGTGGTTCCCTGGGGTAGAAGACTTGCTCGGTCCTCGTGTACTGGCTCCCCTTGTCTGTGTGCCCATCCCCACTGGTGTGGGGTGGGGTGCTGATTCCTCGGAGTCTTGTGTCAGCGAGGCCGTGGGGGTGGCGGACTGGGGCTCCCCTGCTCCTAGGTTGCATTGCGTCTTCTCCGAGGGGCTCATGGGTGGGGAGAGGCACACCTGGCGTCTTCTCTGTTCCTGTGATGGGGGCAGTGTGGCCGCATCGGCGACGAGTGGGTTAACTAGCTCTAGCGCCCTCCCGTGGACGGTGCCGGAACTCCCACTGCAGGAGTCGGCGCTGGGAGGACTAACAAGCTACAGCACCCTCCCGTGGACGGTGCCGGAACTCCCACTGCAGGCGTCGGGGCTGAGAGGACTATCTAGCTCCAGAGCGCTCCCGTGGACGGTGCCGGAACTCCCTCTTTCTCCCACGTACCTCTTTGTCCGGCTGGTCAATTGTATGTCTGTGCCCCCTGAGGCCATACTCTTCACTATCGACATTGAAAGCCTGTACACCAATATAGAAACGGACAGGGGTATAGAAGAAGTGAGGGATATCCTACAGAAGAACCACCAGCTAGAGAGACCAGACGAGGCTTTGATAGAACTCCTTCACCTTAGCCTAACTAAAAATGACTTTGAATTCAACAATTAATTCTGCTCAGAAGTCAAGGGCACAGTGATGGGAAAGCAGTTTGCTCCAGCCTATGCCAATATATACACGGCAAAATGGGAGAAAACAATTTATCCAAAGTGCCCCAAAAAAACCATGGATGTTCCGGCATCGTCCACGGGAGGGCGCTAGATCTAGTTAGTCCTCTCTGCGCCGATGCCTGGAGTGGGAGTTCCGGCACCGTCGACGGGAGGGCGCTGGAGCTAGTTAGTCGCCCCAGCACCGACGCCTGCAGTGGGAGTTCCGGTACCGTCCACGGGAGGGCGCTGGAGCTAGTTAGTCCTCCCAGCGCCGACGCCTGCCGTGGGAATTCCGGACACCGTCCACGGGAGGGCGATGGAGCTAGTTAGTCCTCCCAGCGCCGACGTCAGCAGTGGGAGTTCCGGCACCGACGACGGGAGGACGCTGGTGCTAGTTAGTCCTCCCATCGCCGACACGTACAGTGGGAGTTTCGGAACTGTCCACGGGTGGGCGCTAGAGCTTTTAAGACCTCACCGCCCAGACACCTGCAGTGGGAGTTCCGGCACTTTCCACGGGAGGGCGCTGGAGGCAGTCCTCTCAGCGCCGACACGTGCAGTGGAAGATCCGGCACCGTCCACGGGAGGGCACTGATGCTAGTTAGTTCTCCCAGCGCCGACGCCTGCAGTGGGAGTTCCGGCACCGTCCACGGGACGGCCCTGGAGCTAGTCTGTCCTCCCAGTGCCGACGCCTGCAGTGGGAGTTCCAGCATCTTCCACAGGAGGGCGCTGGACGTAGTCCTCTCAGCGCCGACACGTGCAGTGGAAGTTCCGCAACGTCCACGGGAGGGCACTGGAGCTAGTTCGTCGGCCCAGAGCCGACGTTTGCAGTGGCAGTTCTGGCACCGTCCACGAGAGGGCGCTGGAGCTAGTTCGTCGCCCCAGAGCCGACGCCTGCAGTGGGATTTCTGGCACCGTCCACGGGACGGCGCTGGAGCTAGTTAGTGCTCCCAGCGCCGACGCCTGGAGTGGGAGTTCCTGCACCGTCCACGGGAGAGGGCTGGAATTTCTTACACCTTCCAGCACAGACGCCTGCATTGGGAGTTCCATGGCTGTCCACGGGATGGCGCTACAGCTAGTTCGTCCTCCCCGCGCAGACGCCTGCAGTGGGAGTTCCGGCACCTTCCACGGGAGGGAGCTGGAGCTAGTTAGTCCTCCCAGCGGGAGTTCCAGCATCGTGCTCGGGAGGGCGCTGGAGCTAGTTAGTAGCCTGAGCGCCGACGCCTGCAGTGGGAGTTTCGGCACCGTCCACAGGAAGGAGCTGGAGCTAGTTAGTCCTCCCAGCGGGAGTTCCGGCATCGTGCTTGGGAGGGCGCTGGAGTTAGTTAGTCCTCCCAGCGGGAGTTCCGGCATCGCGCTGGGGAGGGCGCTGGAACTAGTTAGTCGTCCCAGCGCCAATACTTACAGTGGGAGTTCCGGCGCTGTCCACGGGATGGCGCTAGAGCTAGTTAGTCCTCCCCGCGCAGACGCCTGCAGTGGGAGTTCTGGCACCGTCCACGGGAGGTCGCTGGAGCTGGTTAGTCCTCCCAGCGCTGACGCCTGGAGTGGGAGTCCCGGCACCGTCCACGGGAAGGCGCTGGAGCTCGTTAGTCCTCCCAGCGCCGATAATTACAGTGGGAGTTCCGGCACTGACCACGGGATGGCGCTAGAGCTAGTCAGTCCTCCCAGTGTCGACGCCTGCAGTGGCAGTTCCGGTACTGTCCATGGGAGGGCGTTATAGCTAGTTCGTCCTCCCCGCGCAGACACCTGCAGTGGGAGTTCCGGCACTGTCCACGGGTGGGCGCTAGAGCTTATTAGGTCTCACCGCGCAGACGCCTGCACTGGGAGTTCCGGCACTTTCTACGCGAGGGCGCTGGAGCTAGTTCGTCGCCAGGCGCCGACGACTGAGGTGGGAGTTCCGGCACCGTTAGCGGGAGGGCACTACAGCTAGTTCGTCCTCCCCGCGCAGACGCCTGCAGTGGGAGTTCCGGCATCGTCCACGGGAGGGTGCTGGAGCTAGTTAGTCCTCCCAGCGCCGACGTCAGCAGTGGGAGCTCCGGCACCGCCCACAGGAGGGCGCTGGAGTCAGTCAGTCCTCCCAGCGCCGATACTTACAGTGGGAGTTCCAGCACCTGACACGGGAGGGCGCTGGAGCTAGTTAGTCCTCCCAGCGCCGACGTCAGCAGTGGGAGTTCCGGCACCGACCACGGGAGGGCACTGGTGCTAGTTATTCCTCCCAGCGCCGACACGTACTGTGGGAGTACCGCCACGGTCCACGGGAGGGCGATGGAGTTCGTTAGTCCTCCAGCGCCGACGCCTGCATTGGGAGTTCCGGCACCGCCCACAGGAGAGCGCTGGAGCCAGTTAGTCCTCCCAGCGCCGATACTTACAGTGGGAGTTCCAGCACCTGACACGGGAGGGCGCTGGAGCTAGTTAGTCCTCCCAGCGCTGACGCCTGGAGTGGCAGTTCCGGCACTGTCCATGGGAGGGCGTTATAGCTAGTTCGTCCTCCCCGCGCAGACGCCTGCAGTGGGAGTTCCGGCACCGTCCACGGGAGGGCGCTGGAGCTAGTTAGTCCTCCCAGCGCCGATGTCAGCAGTGGGAGTTCCGGCACCGCCCACAGGAGAGCGCTGGAGCCAGTTAGTCCTCCCAGCGCCGATACTTACAGTGGGAGTTCCAGCACCTGACACGGGAGGGCGCTGGAGCTAGTTAGTCCTCCCAGCGCCGAAGCCTGCAGTGGGAGTTCCGGCACCGACCACGGGAGGGCAGTGGTGCTGGTTAGTCCTCCCAGCGCCGACACGTACTGTGGGAGTACCGACACGGTCCACGGGAGGGTGCTGGAGCTAGATAGTCCTCCTAGCGCCGACACATACAGTGGGAGTTCCGGCACTGTCCACGGGTGGGCGCTAGAACTTATTAGGTCTCACCGCGCAGACGCCTGCACTGGGAGTAACGGCACTTTCTCGGCGAAGGCGCTGGAGACAGTCCTCTCAGCGGCGACGCCTGAGGTGGGAGTTCCGGCTCCGTCCACAGCAGGGCGCTGGAGATAGTTAGTCGTCCCAGCGCCGACGCCTGCAGTGGGAGTTCCGGCATCGTCAGCGGGAGGGCGCTGGAGTTAGTTAGTCGTCCCAGCGCCGACGCCTGCAGTGGGAGTTCCGGCACCGTCCACGGGAGGGCGATGGAGCAAGTTGGTCGTCGCCGCGCAGACACCTGCAGTGGGAGTTCTGGCACCGTCCACGGGATGGCGCTAGAGCTAATCAGTCCTCCCAGCGTCGACGCCTGCAGTGGCAGTTCCGGCACTGTCCATGGGAGGGCGTTATAGCTAGTTCGTCCTCCCCGCGCAGACGCCTGCAGTGGGAGTTCCGGCACCGTCCACGGGAGGGCGCTGGAGCTAGTTAGTCCTCCCAGCGCCGATGTCAGCAGTGGGAGTTCCGGCACCGCCCACAGGAGAGCGCTGGAGCCAGTTAGTCCTCCCAGCGCCGATACTTACAGTGGGAGTTCCAGCACCTGACACGGGAGGGCGCTGGAGCTAGTTAGTCCTCCCAGCGCCGACGTCAGCAGTGGGAGTTCCGGCACCGCCCACGAGAGGGCGCTGGAGCCAGTTAGTCCTCGCAGCGCCGAAGCCTGCAGTGGGAGTTCCGGCACCGACCACGGGAGGGCAGTGGTGCTAGTTAGTCCTCCCAGCGCCGACACGTACTGTGGGAGTACCAACACGGTCCACGGGAGGGTGCTGGAGCTAGATAGTCCTCCTAGCGCCGACACATACAGTGGGAGTTCCGGCACTGTCCACGGGTGGGCGCTAGAACTTATTAGGTCTCACCGCGCAGACGCCTGCACTGGGAGTTCCGGCACTTTCTAGGCGAAGGCGCTGGAGACAGTCCTCTCAGCGGCGACGCCTGCAGTGGGAGTTCCGGCACCGTCCACTGGAGGGCGCTGGAGCTAGTTCGTCGCCAGGTGCCGACGCCTGAGGTGGGAGTTCCGGCACCGTCCACAGCAGGGCGCTGGAGATAGTTAGTCGTCCAGCGCCGACGCCTGCAGTGGGAGTTCCGGCATCGTCAGCGGGAGGACGATGGAGGTAGTTAGTCCTCCCAGCGCTGACGCCTGGAGTGGGACTCCCGGAACCGTCCACGGGAGGGCGCTGGAGCTAGTTAGTCGTTCCAGCGCCGACGCCTGCAGTGGGAGTTCCGATACCTTCCGCGGGAGGGCTCTGGAGTTAGTTAGTCGTCCCAGCGCTGACGACTGGAGTGGGTGTTCCGGCATCGTCCACGGGAAGGCGCTGGAGCTAGTTAGTGATCCCCGCGCTGATACTTACAGTGGGAGTTCCAGCACCTGACACGGGAGGTCGCTGGAGCTAGTTAGTCCGTCCAGCGGCGATACTTATAGTGGGAGTTTCGGCACCGTCCACGGGAGGGCACTGGAGCTTGTTAGTCGTCCCAGCAGCGACGCCTGCAGTGGGAGTTCCGGCACCGTCCACGGGAAGGCGATGGAGTGTGTTAGTCCTCCCAGCGCCGACGCCTGGAGTGGGAGTTCCTGCACCGTCCACGGGAGGGGGCTGGAATTTCTTACACCTTCCAGCACAGACGCCTGCATTGGGAGTTCTGTGGCTGTCCACGGGATGGCGCTACAGCTAGTTCGTCCTCCCCGCGCAGACGCCTACAGTGGGAGTTCCGGCACCTTCCACGGGAGGGCGCTGGAGCTAGTTAGTAGCCTGAGCGCCGACGCCTGCAGTGGGAGTTTCGGCACTGTCCACGGGAGGGCGCTGGAGCTAGTTAGTCCTCCCAGCGGGGGTTCCGGCATCGTGCTCGGGAGGGCGCTGGAGCTAGTTAGTCCTCCCAGCGCCGACGTCAGCAGTGGGAGTTCCGGCACCGCCCACAGGAGAGCGCTGGAGCCAGTTAGTCCTCCCAGCGCCGATACTTACAGTGGGAGTTCCAGCACCTGACACGGGAGGGCGCTGGAGCTAGTTAGTCCTCCCAGCGCCGACGTCAGCAGTGGGAGTTCCGGCACTGCCACGAGAGGGCGCTGGAGCCAGTTAGTCCTCGCAGCGCCGAAGCCTGCAGTGGGAGTTCCGGCACCGACCACGGGAGGGCAGTGGTGCTAGTTAGTCCTCCCAGCGCCGACACGTACTGTGGGAGTACCGACACTGTCCACGGGAGGGTGCTGGAACTAGATAGTCCTCCTTGCGCCGACACATACAGTGGGAGTTCCGGCACTGTCCACGGGTGGGCGCTAGAACTTATTAGGTCTCACCGCGCAGACGCCTGCACTGGGAGTAACGGCACTTTCTAGGCGAAGGCGCTGGAGACAGTCCTCTCAGCGGCGACGCCTGAGGTGGGAGTTCCGGCTCCGTCCACGGCAGGGCGCTGGAGATAGTTAGTCGTCCCAGCGCCGACGCCTGCAGTGGGAGTTCCGGCATCGTCAGCGGGAGGGCGCTGGAGTTAGTTAGTCGTCCCAGCGCCGACGCCTGCAGTGGGAGTTCTGGCACCGTCCACGGAAAGGCGCTGGAGCTCGTTAGTCCTCCCAGCGCCGATAATTACAATGGGAGTTCCGGCACTGACCACGGGATGGCGCTAGAGCTAGTCAGTCCTCCCAGCGTCGACGCCTGCAGTGGCAGTTCCGGCACTGTCCATGGGAGGGCGTTATAGCTAGTTCGTCCTCCCCGCGCAGACGCCTGCAGTGGGAGTTCCGGCACTGTCCACGGGTGGGCACTAGAGCTTATTAGGTCTCACCGCGCAGACGCCTGCACTGGGAGTTCCGGCACTTTCTACGCGAGGGCGCTGGAGGCAGTCCTCTCAGCGGCGACACCTGCAGTGGGAGTTCCGGCACCGTCCAGGGGAGGGCGCTGGAGCTAGTTCGTCGCCAGGCGCCGACGACTGAGGTGGGAGTTCCGGCACCGTCCACGGCAGGGCGCTGGAGATAGTTAGTCGTCCCAGCGCCGACGCGTGCAGTGGCAGTTCCGGCACCGTTAGCGGGAGGGCACGACAGCTAGTTCGTCCTCCCCGCGCAGACGCCTGCAGTGGGAGTTCCGGCACCGTCCACGGGAGGGTGCTGGAGCTAGTTAGCCCTCCCAGCGCCGACGTCAGCAGTGGGAGCTCCGGCACCGCCCACAGGAGGGCGCTGGAGTCAGTCAGTCCTCCCAGCGCCGAAACTTACAGTGGGAATTCCAGCACCTGACACGGGAGGGCGCTGGAGCTAGTTAGTCCTCCAGCGCCGACGCCTGCATTGGGAGTTCCTGCACCGTTCACGGGAGGGCGCTGGAGCTAGTTAGTTCTCCCCGCGCAGACGCCTGCAGTGGGAATTCCGGCACCGTCCACGGGAGGGCGCTGGAGCTAGTCCGTCGTCGCAGCGCCGACGCCTGCAGTGGGAGTTACCGCACCGTCCACGGGAGGGCGCTGGAGCTAGTCAGTCGCCCTAGCACCGACGCCTGCGTTGGGAGCTCCGGCACCGTCCAACGTAGGCAGATAAAACTGGTCAGTCCTCCCAGTGCCGACGCCTGCGTTGGGAGTTCCTGCACCGTCCACGGGAGGGGGCTGTAATTTCTTAGACCTTCCAGCACCGACGCCCGCAGTGGGAGTTCCGTGGCTGTCCACGGGATGGCGCTAGAGCTAGTTAGTCCTCCTGGCGCCGACGCCTGAGTGGGAGTTCCGGCACCATCCACGGGAGGGCAATTCAGTTAGTTAGTCCTCCCAGCGGGAGTTCCGGCATCGTGCTCAGGAGGGCGCTGGAGCTAGTTAGTCGTCCCAGCGCCAACACTTACACTGGGAGTTCCGGCACCGTCCAAGGGAGGGCCCTGGATCTAGTCAGTCCTCCCAGCGCCGACGCCTGCAGTGGCAGTTCTGGTACCGTCCACGGGACGGCGCTACAGCTAGTTTGTCCTCCCAGCGCTGACGCCTGGAGTGGGACTCCCGGCACCATCCACGGGAAGGCGCTAGAGCTTGTCAGTCCTCCTCGCGCAGATGCCTGCAGTGGGAGCTCAGGCACCGTCCACGGGAGGGCGCTGGAGCTAGTTAGTCGCCCCAGCGCCGACGCCTGCAGTGGCAGTTCCGGCACCGTCCACGGGAGGGCGTTGGAGCTAGTTAGTCGCCCCACCGCCGACGCCTGGAGTGGGAGTTCCGGCACCGTCCACGGGAGGGCGATGGAGTTTGTTAGTCTTCCCTGCGCCGACGCCTGAGGTGGGAGTTCCGGCACCATCCACGGGAGGGCGCTGGAGCTAGTCAGTCGCCCTAGCACCGACGCCTGCGTTGGGAGTTCCGGCACCGTCCACGGGAGGGCGTTGGAGCTAGTTAGTCGCCCCACCGCCGACGCCTGGAGTGGGAGTTCCGGCACCGTCCACGGGAGGGCGATGGAGTTTGTTAGTCTTCCCTGCGCCGACGCCTGAGGTGGGAGTTCCGGCACCATCCACGGGAGGGCGCTGGAGCTAGTTAGCCGCCCCAGCGCCGACGCCTGCATTGGGAGTTCCGCCACTGTCCACGGGAGGAAGCTGGAGCTAGTTCGTCGCCCCAGCGACGATACTTACAGTGGTAGTTCCGGCACTGTCTATGGGAGGGCGCTGGAGCTAGTTAGTCCTCCCTGCGCTGACGCCTGGAGCGGGAATTCCGGCACCGTCCACGGGAGGGCACTAGAGCTAGTCAGTCCTCCCCGCGCAGACGCCTGCAGTGGCAGCTCCGGCACCTTCCACGGAAGGGCGCTGGACGTAGTCCTCTCAGCGCCGACACGTGCAGTGGAAGTTCCGCAACGTCCACGGGAGAGCATTGGATCTAGTTCGTCGGCCCAGAGCTGACGCCTGCAGTGGCAGTTCTGGCACCGTCGACGGGAGGGCGCTGAAGCCAGTTAGTCCTCCTAGCGCAGACACGTACACTGGAAGTTCCGGCACTGTCTACGGGAGGGTGTTGGAGCTGGTTAGTCCTCCCAGCGCCGACACGTAGTGTGGGAGTTCCGCCACTGTCCACGTGAGGTCACTGGAACTGGATAGTCCTCCTAGCGCCGACACTTACAGTGGAATTTCCGGCACTGTCTAAGCTAGTTAGTCCTCCACTCGCAGACGCCTGCAGTGGGAGTTCCGGCATCGTCCACGGGATGGTGCTGGAGCTAGTTCATCGTCCCAGCGCCGACGCCTGGAGTGGGAGTTCCGGTACCGTCGACGGGAGGGCGCTGGAGCAAGTTAGTCCTACCAGGGCCGACACGTATTGCGGGAGTTCCGGAACTGTCCACGGGAGGGCGCTGGGTCTAGATCGTCCTCCCAGCGCCGACACTTACAGTGGGAGTACCGGCGCTGTCCACGGCATTGTGCTAGAGATAGTTAGTCCTCGCCGCGCAGACGCCTGCAGTGTGAGATCCGGCACGGTCCACGGGAGGGCGCTGGAGCTAGTATAGTCCTCCCAGCGCCGACTCCTGCAGTGAGAGATCTGGTACCGTTCAACGGGAGGGCCCTGGAGCTAGTTAGTCCTCCCAGCACCGACGCCTGCAGTGGGAGTTCCGGCACCGTCCACGGGAGGGGGCTGGAATTTCTTAGACCTTCCAGCACCGACGCCTGCAGTGGGAGTCCCGGCACCGTCCACTGGAAGGCGTGGAGCTCGTTAGTCCTCCCAGCGCTGATGCCTGGAGTAGGAGTCCAGGAACCGTCCACGGGAGGGCGCTGGAGCCAGTTGGTCCTCCCAGCGCCGCGGGTTACAGTGGGATTTCCAGCACCTGACACGGGAGGGCGCTGGAGCCAGTTAGTCCTCCCAGCACCGTCGTCAGCAGTGGGAGTTCCGGCACCGCCCACGGGAGGGCGCTGGAGCCAGTTAGTCCTCGCAGCGCCGAAGCCTGCAGTGGGAGTTCCGGCACCGCCCACGGGAGGGCTCTGGAGCTAGTTATTCGCCCCAGCGAAGATACTTACAGTGGGAGTTCCGGCACCGTCTACGGAGGGCGCTGGAGCTAGTTATTCCTCCCAGCGCCGACTCCTGCAGGGGGAGTTGCGAACCGTTCAACGGGAGGGCGCTAGATCTAGTTAGTCCTCCCAGCGCCGAAGCCTGCAGTGGGAGTTTTCCGGCACCGACCACGGGAGGGCGCTGGAGCTAGTTCATCGCCCCAGCGCCGACGCTTGGAGTGTGAGTTGCGGTACCGTCGACGGGAGGGTGTTGGAGCTAGTTAGTCGTCCCAGCGCCGTCACGTACTGTGGGAGTACCGCCACCGTCCACGGGAGGGTGCTGGAGCTAGTTAGTCCCCCCAGCACCGACGCCTGTAGTAGGAGTTCCGGCACCGTTCACGGGAGGGCAATGGAGTTTGTTAGTCCTCCCAGCGTCGGCGGCTGCAGCGGGAGTTCCGGCACCGTCCACGGGATCGGGCTGGAATTTCTTAGACCTTCCAGCACCGACGACTGCAGTGGGAGATCCGTGGCTGTCCACGGGATGGCGCTAGAGCTATTTAGTCCTCCCAGCGCTGACGCCTGCAGTGGGAGTCCCGGCACCGTCCACGGGAAGGCGCTGGAGCTCGTTAGTCGTCCCAGCGCCGGCGGCTGCAGCGGGAGTTCCGGCACCGTCCACGGGAGTGCGCTGGAGCTAGTTAGTCCTCTCAGCACCGACGTCAGCAGTGGGAGTTCCGGCACCACCCACGAGAGGGCGCTGGCGCCAGTTAGTCCTCGCAGAGCCGAAGCCTGCAGTGGGAGTTCCGGCACCGCTCACGGGAGGGCGCTAGAGCTAGTCAGTCCTCCTCGCGCAGACGCCTGCAGTGGGAGCTCCGGCACCGTCCACGGGAGGGCGCTGGAGCTAGTTCGTCACCCCAGCGCCGACGCCTGGAGTGGGAGTTCCGGCACTGTCCACGGGAGGGCGCTGGATCTAGTTCGTCGCCCCAGCGCCGATAATTACAGTGGTAGTTCCAGCACCGTAAACGGGAGGGCACTGGAGTCAGTTCGTCGCCCCGAGCGCCGACGCCTGCAGTGTGAGTTCCGGCACCGTCCACGGGAGGGCGCTGGAGCTAGTTAGTCCTCCCAGCACCGACGCCTGCAGTGGGAGTTGCGGCACCGTCCACGGGAGGGGGCTGGAGCTCGTTAGTCCTCTCAGCGCCGACGCCTGCAGCGGAAGTTTTGGGACCGTCCACGGAGGGCGCTGGAGCCAGTTAGTCCTCCCAGCGCCGACAAGTACAGTGGGAGTTCCGGTACCTTCCACGTGAGGGCGCTGCAGCTAGTTAGTCCTCCCAGCGCCGACACGTACTCTGGAAGTTCCGCTACTGTCCACTGGAGGGCGCTGGGTCCAGATCGTCCTCCCAGCTCCGACACTTACAGTGGGAGTTCTGGCAACGTCCACGGGAGGGCGCTGGAGCTCTTTAGTCCTCCCAGCGCCGATACTTACAGTGCGAGTTCCGGCACTGACCACGGGAGGGCGCCAGAGCTAGTCAGTCCTCCCAGCGCCGACGCCTGCAGTGACAGTTCCGGCACCGTACATGGGAGGGCGCTGGAGCCAGTTAGTCCTCCCAGCGCCGATACTTACAGTGGGAATTCCAGCACCTGACACGGGACGGCGCTGGAGCCAGTTAGTCCTCGCAGCGCCGAAGCCTGCAGTGGGAGTTCCGGAACCGACCACGGGAGGGCGCTGGTGCTAGTTAGTCCTCCCAGCGCCGAAACGTACTGTGGGAGTACCGCCACCGTCCACGAGAGGGTGCTGGAGCTAGATAGTCCTCCCAGCACCGACGCATACAGTGGGAGTACCGCCACTGTCCACGGGAGGGCGCTGGAGCTAGATAGTCCTCCTAGCGCCGACACATGCAGTGGGAGTTTCGACACTGTCCACGGGTGGGCGCTAGAGCTTTTAAGACCTCACCGCGCAGACGACTGCAGTGGGAGTTCCGACACCGTCCACGGGAGGGCGATGGAGGTAGCTAGTCATCCCAGCTCCAACGGCTGCAGTGGGAGTTCCGGCACCGTCCACGAGAGGGCGATGGTGTTTGTTAGTCTTCCCGGCGCCGACGCTTGCATTGGGAGTTACGGTACCTTCCACGGGAGGGCACTGGAGCTAGTTAGTCGTCCCAGCGCCAATAGTTTCAGGGCTTGAGATTCAGGGCAGGAGTTTCAGGGCATGAGATTCAGGGCATGAGTTTCAGGGCAGGAGATTCAGGGCATGAGATTCAGGGCAGGAGTTTTAGGGCATGAGATTCAGGGCAGGAATTTCAGGGCATGAGATTCAGGACATTAGATTCAGGGCATGAGTTTCAGAGCATGAGATTCAGGGCAAGAGTTTCAGTGCAGGAGATTCAGGGCCGGAGATTCAGTGCAGTGGTTTTAGGGCATGAGATTCAGGGCATGAGTTTCAGGGCAGGAGATTCAGGGCAGGAGTTTCAGTGCAGGAGTTTCTGCAGAAGAGATTATGGGCAGGAGTTTCAGGGCATGTTATTCAGGGCATTAGTTTCAGGGCATGAGATTCAGGGCTGTAGATTCAGGGCAGGAGTTTCAGGGCATGAGATTCAGGGCATGACTTTCAGTACAGGAGTTTCAGGGCATGAGATTCAGGGCATGAGCTTCATGGCATGTGGTTCAGGGCATGAGTTTTAGGGCAGGAGATTCAGGGCAGTAGATTCAGTGCCGGAGTTTTAGGGCATGATTTTCACAGCATGAGTTTCAGGGCAGGAGATTCAGGGCAGGAGTTTCAGGGCATGAGATTCAGGGCATGACTTTCAGGGCTGTAGATTCAGGGCAGGAGTTTCAGTGCAGGAGTTTCTGCAGAAGAGATTGTGGGCAGGAGTTTCAGGGCATGTTATTCAGGGCAGTAGTTTCAGAGCATGAGATTCAGGGCATGACATTCAGTACAGGAGTTTCAGGGCATGAGATTCAGGACATGAGTTTCAGGGCATCAGATTCAGGGCATGAGTTTTAGTGCAGGAGATTCAGGGCAGGAGATTCAATACCGGAGATTTAGGGCATGAGATTCAGGGCTGTAGTTTCAGGGCTTGAGATTCAGGGCAGGAGTTTCAGGGCATGAGATTCAGGGCATGAGTTTCTGGGCAGGAGATTCAGGGCATGAGATTCAGGGCATGTGTTTCAGGGCATGAGATTCAGGGCATGAGTTTCAGGGTATGTGATTCAGTGCAGGAGTTTTAGGGCAGGAGATTCAGGGCAGTAGATTCAGTGCCGGAGTTTTAGGGCATGATTTTCACGGCATGAGTTTCAGGGCGGGAGATTCAATGCCGGAGAATTAGGGCATGAGATTCAGGGCAGGGGATTCTGGGCAGGAGTTTCAGGGAATGAGATTCAGGGCAGGAGTTTCAGTGCAGGAGTTTCTGCAGAAGAGATTGTGGGCAGGAGTTTCAGGGCATCTTATTCAGGGCATTAGTTTCAGGGAATGAGATTCAGGGTTCGAGATTCTGGGCAGGAGTTTCAAGGCATGAGATTCAGGGCATGAGTTTCTGGGCAGGAGATTCAGGGCATGAGATTCAGGGCATGTGTTTCAGGGCATGAGATTCAGGGCATGAGTTTCAGGGTATGTGATTCAGGGCATGAGTTTTAGGGCAGGAGATTCAGGGCGGGAGATTCAAAGCCGGAGATTTAGGGCATGAGATTCAGGGCTGTAGTTTCAGGGCTTGAGATTCAGGGCAGGAGTTTCAGGGCATGAGATTCAGGGCATGAGTTTCAGTGCAGGAGATTCACGGCATGAGATTCAGGGCATGTGTTTCAGGGCATGAGGATCAGGGCAGGAGTTTCAGGGCATGAGATTCAGGGCATGACTTTCAGAACAGGATTTTCAGGGCATGAGATTCAGGGCATGAGTTTCAGGGCATGTAGTTCAGTGCATGAGTTTTAGGGCAGGAGATTCAGGGCAGTAGATTCAGTGCCGGAGTTTCAGGGCATGATTTTCAGGGCATGAGTTTCAGGGCAGGAGATTCAGGGCAGGAGTTTCAGGGCATGAGATTCAGGGCATGACTTTCAGGGCTGTAGATTCAGGGCAGGAGTTTCAGAGCATGAGATTCAGGGCAAGAGTTTCAGTGCAGGAGATTCAGGGCCGGAGATTCAGTGCAGTGGTTTTACGGCATGAGATTCAGGGCATGAGTTTCAGTGCAGGAGATTCAGGGCCGGAGATTCAGTGCAGTGGCTTTAGGGCATGAGATTCAGGGCATGAGTTTCAGGGCATGAGTTTCAGGGCATGTGATTCAGGGCATGAGTTTTAGGGCAGGAGATTCAGGGCGGGAGATTCAATGCCGGAGATTTAGGGCATGAAATTAAGGGCTGTAGTTTCAGGGCTTGAGATTCAGGGCATGAGTTTCAGGACTGTAGATTCAGGGCAGGAGTTTCAGGACATGAGATTCAGGGCAAGAGTTTCAGGGCAGCAGTTTCAGGGCATGTGTTTCAGGACATGAGTTTCAGGGCAGGAGATTCAGCACAGGAGATTAAGTGCCGGCGTTTTAGGGCATGAGATTGAGGCATGAGTTTCAGGGCAGGAGATTCAGGGCAGGAGTTTCAGTGCTGGAGTTTCTGCAGAATAGATTCAGGTCAGGAGTTTCAGGGCATGAGATTCAGGGCATGAGATTCAGGGCAGGAGATTCAGGACAGGAGTTTCAGTGCTGGAGTTTCAGGGCTGGTGTTTCAGGGCATGAGATTCAGGGCATGAGTTTCAGGGCAGGTGATTCTGGGCAGGAGTTTCAGGGCATGAGATTCAGGGCAGGAGTTTCAGGACATCAGATTCAGCGCTTTGGTTTCAGGGCTGGAGATTCAGGGCAGGAGTTTCAGGGCATGAGATTCAGGGCATGAGATTCAGTGCAGGAGATTCAGGACAGGAGTTTCAGTGCTGGAGTTTCAGGGCTGGTGTTTCAGGGCATGAGATTCAGGGCATGAGTTTCAGGGCAGGTGATTCTGGGCAGGAGTTTCAGGGCATGAGATTCAGGGCATGAGTTTCAGGGCATGAGATTCAGGGCAGGAATTTCAGGGCATGAGATTCAGGACATTAGATTCAGGGCATGAGTTTCAGAGCATGAGATTCAGGGCAAGAGTTTCAGTGCAGGAGATTCAGGGCCGGAGATTCAGTGCAGTGGTTTTAGGGCATGAGATTCAGGGCATGAGTTTCAGGGCAGGAGATTCAGGGCAGGAGTTTCAGTGCAGGAGTTTCTGCAGAAGAGATTATGGGCAGGAGTTTCAGGGCATGTTATTCAGGGCATTAGTTTCAGGGCATGAGATTCAGGGCTGTAGATTCAGGGCAGGAGTTTCAGGGCATGAGATTCAGGGCATGACTTTCAGTACAGGAGTTTCAGGGCATGAGATTCAGGGCATGAGCTTCATGGCATGTGGTTCAGGGCATGAGTTTTAGGGCAGGAGATTCAGGGCAGTAGATTCAGTGCCGGAGTTTTAGGGCATGATTTTCACAGCATGAGTTTCAGGGCAGGAGATTTAGGGCAGGAGTTTCAGGGCATGAGATTCAGGGCATGACTTTCAGGGCTGTAGATTCAGGGCAGGAGTTTCAGTGCAGGAGTTTCTGCAGAAGAGATTGTGGGCAGGAGTTTCAGGGCATGTTATTCAGGGCAGTAGTTTCAGAGCATGAGATTCAGGGCATGACATTCAGTACAGGAGTTTCAGGGCATGAGATTCAGGACATGAGTTTCAGGGCATCAGATTCAGGGCATGAGTTTTAGTGCAGGAGATTCAGGGCAGGAGATTCAATACCGGAGATTTAGGGCATGAGATTCAGGGCTGTAGTTTCAGGGCTTGAGATTCAGGGCAGGAGTTTCAGGGCATGAGATTCAGGGCATGAGTTTCTGGGCAGGAGATTCAGGGCATGAGATTCAGGGCATGTGTTTCAGGGCATGAGATTCAGGGCATGAGTTTCAGGGTATGTGATTCAGTGCAGGAGTTTTAGGGCAGGAGATTCAGGGCAGTAGATTCAGTGCCGGAGTTTTAGGGCATGATTTTCACGGCATGAGTTTCAGGGCGGGAGATTCAATGCCGGAGAATTAGGGCATGAGATTCAGGGCAGGGGATTCTGGGCAGGAGTTTCAGGGCATGAGATTCAGGGCAGGAGTTTCAGTGCAGGAGTTTCTGCAGAAGAGATTGTGGGCAGGAGTTTCAGGGCATCTTATTCAGGGCATTAGTTTCAGGGAATGAGATTCAGGGTTCGAGATTCTGGGCAGGAGTTTCAAGGCATGAGATTCAGGGCATGAGTTTCTGGGCAGGAGATTCAGGGCATGAGATTCAGGGCATGTGTTTCAGGGCATGAGATTCAGGGCATGAGTTTCAGGGTATGTGATTCAGGGCATGAGTTTTAGGGCAGGAGATTCAGGGCGGGAGATTCAAAGCCGGAGATTTAGGGCATGAGATTCAGGGCTGTAGTTTCAGGGCTTGAGATTCAGGGCAGGAGTTTCAGGGCATGAGATTCAGGGCATGAGTTTCAGTGCAGGAGATTCACGGCATGAGATTCAGGGCATGTGTTTCAGGGCATGAGGATCAGGGCAGGAGTTTCAGGGCATGAGATTCAGGGCATGACTTTCAGAACAGGATTTTCAGGGCATGAGATTCAGGGCATGAGTTTCAGGGCATGTAGTTCAGTGCATGAGTTTTAGGGCAGGAGATTCAGGGCAGTAGATTCAGTGCCGGAGTTTCAGGGCATGATTTTCAGGGCATGAGTTTCAGGGCAGGAGATTCAGGGCAGGAGTTTCAGGGCATGAGATTCAGGGCATGACTTTCAGGGCTGTAGATTCAGGGCAGGAGTTTCAGAGCATGAGATTCAGGGCAAGAGTTTCAGTGCAGGAGATTCAGGGCCGGAGATTCAGTGCAGTGGTTTTACGGCATGAGATTCAGGGCATGAGTTTCAGTGCAGGAGATTCAGGGCCGGAGATTCAGTGCAGTGGCTTTAGGGCATGAGATTCAGGGCATGAGTTTCAGGGCATGAGTTTCAGGGCATGTGATTCAGGGCATGAGTTTTAGGGCAGGAGATTCAGGGCGGGAGATTCAATGCCGGAGATTTAGGGCATGAAATTAAGGGCTGTAGTTTCAGGGCTTGAGATTCAGGGCATGAGTTTCAGGACTGTAGATTCAGGGCAGGAGTTTCAGGACATGAGATTCAGGGCAAGAGTTTCAGGGCAGGAGATTCAGGGCAGCAGTTTCAGGGCATGTGTTTCAGGACATGAGTTTCAGGGCAGGAGATTCAGCACAGGAGATTAAGTGCCGGCGTTTTAGGGCATGAGATTGAGGCATGAGTTTCAGGGCAGGAGATTCAGGGCAGGAGTTTCAGTGCTGGAGTTTCTGCAGAATAGATTCAGGTCAGGAGTTTCAGGGCATGAGATTCAGGGCATGAGATTCAGGGCAGGAGATTCAGGACAGGAGTTTCAGTGCTGGAGTTTCAGGGCTGGTGTTTCAGGGCATGAGATTCAGGGCATGAGTTTCAGGGCAGGTGATTCTGGGCAGGAGTTTCAGGGCATGAGATTCAGGGCAGGAGTTTCAGGACATCAGATTCAGCGCTTTGGTTTCAGGGCTGGAGATTCAGGGCAGGAGTTTCAGGGCGTGAGATTCAGGGCATGAGATTCAGTGCAGGAGATTCAGGACAGGAGTTTCAGTGCTGGAGTTTCAGGGCTGGTGTTTCAGGGCATGAGATTCAGGGCATGAGTTTCAGGGCAGGTGATTCTGGGCAGGAGTTTCAGGGCATGAGATTCAGGGCATGAGTTTCAGGGCATGAGATTCAGGGCAGGAATTTCAGGGCATGAGATTCAGGACATTAGATTCAGGGCATGAGATTCAGGGCAGGAGTTTCAGGGCATGAGATTCAGGGCATGAGTTTCAGGGCAGTAGATTCAGGGCAGGAGTTTCAGAGCATGAGATTCAGGGCAAGAGTTTCAGTGCAGGAGATTCAGGGCCGGAGATTCAGTGCAGTGGTTTTAGGGCATGAGATTCAGGGCATGAGTTTCAGGGCAGGAGATTCAGGGCAGGAGTTTCAGTGCAGGAGTTTCTGCAGAAGAGATTATGGGCAGGAGTTTCAGGGCATGTTATTCAGGGCATTAGTTTCAGGGCATGAGATTCAGGGCTTGAGATTCAGGGCAGGAGTTTCAGGGCATGAGATTCAGCGCATGAGTTTCAGGGCAGGAGATTCAGGGTTTGATATTCAGGGCAGGACATTCAGTACAGGAGTTTCAGGGCATGAGTTTCAGGGCATGAGATTCAGGGCATGAGTTTCAGGGCAGGAGATTCAGGGCAGGAGTTTCAGGGTATGAGATTCAGGGCATGAGTTTCAGGGCCGGAGATTCAGGGCATTAGTTACAAGGCATGAGATTCAGGGCATGAGATTCAGGGCATGAGATTCAGGGCAGGAGATTCAGGACAGGAGTTTCAGTGCTGGAGTTTCAGGGCTGGTGTTTTAGGGCATGAGTTTCAGAGCATGAGTTTCAGGGCAGGAGATTCTGAGTAGGAGTTTCAGGGCTGGAGTTTCAGCAGAAGAGATTCAGGGCAGGAGTTTCAGGACATGAGATTCAGCGCTGTGGTTTCAGGGCTGGAGATTCAGGGCAGGAGTTTCAGGGCATGAGATTTAGGGCATGAGATTCAGTGCAGGAGATTCAGGACAGGAGTTTCAGTGCTGGAGTTTCAGGGCTGGTGTTTCAGGGCATGAGATTCAGGGCATGAGTTTCAGGGCAGGGGATTCTGGGCAGGAGTTTCAGGGCATGAGATTCGGCGCAGGAGTTTCAGTGCAGGAGCTTCTGCAGAAGAGATTGTGGGCAGGAGTTTCAGGGCATCTTATTCAGGTAATTAGTTTCAGGGCATGAGATTCAGGGCTCGAGTTTCTGGGCAGGAGATTCAGGGCATGAGATTCAGGGCATGTGTTTCAGAGCATGAGATTCAGGGCATGAGTTTCAGGGTTTGTGATTCAGGGCATGAGTTTTAGGGCAGGAGATTCAGGGCAGGAGATTCTGAGTAGGAGTTTCAGGGCTGGAGTTTCAGCAGAAGAGATTCAGGGCAGGAGTTTCAGGACATGAGATTCAGCGCTGTGGTTTCAGGGCTGGAGATTCAGGGCAGGAGTTTCAGGGCATGAGATTTAGGGCATGAGACTCAGTGCAGGAGATTCAGGACAGGAGTTTCAGAGCTGGAGTTTCAGGGCTGGTGTTTCAGGGCATAAGATTCAGGGCATGAGTTTCAGGGCAGGGGATTCTGGGCAGGAGTTTCAGGGCATGAGATTCGGCGCAGGAGTTTCAGTGCAGGAGCTTCTGTAGAAGAGATTGTGGGCAGGAGTTTCAGGGCATCTTATTCAGGTAATTAGTTTCAGGGCATGAGATTCAGGGCTCGAGTTTCTGGGCAGGAGATTCAGGGCATGAGATTCAGGGCATGTGTTTCAGAGCATGAGATTCAGGGCATGAGCTTCAGGGTTTGTGATTCAGGGCATGAGTTTTAGGGCAGGAGATTCAGGGCAGGAGATTCAGGGCTGTAGTTTCAGGGCTTGAGATTCAGGGCTGTAGATTCAGGGCAGGAGTTTCAGGGCATGAGATTCAGGGCAGGAGATTTACGGCTGTAGTTTCAGGGCATGAGATTCAGGGCAAATGTTTCAGGGCATGAGATTCAGGGCAGGAGTTTCAGGGTATGAGATTCAGGGCATGAGTTTCGGGGCCGGAGATTCAGGGAATTAGTTTCAAGGCGTGAGATTCAGGGCAGGAGTTTCAGGGCATGAGATTCAGTGCATGACATTCAGTACAGGAGTTTCAGGGCATGAGATTCAGGGCATGAGTTTCAGGGCATGTGATTCAGGGCATGAGTTTTAGGGCAGGAGTTTCCGGGCGGGAGATTCAATACCGGAGATTTAGGGCATGAGATTCAGGGCTGTAGTTTCCGGGCTTGAGATTCAGGGCAGGAGTTACAGGGCACGAGATTCAGGGCATGAGTTTCAGGGCAGGAGATTCAGGGCATGATATTCAGGGCAGGAGTTTCAGGGCATGAGATTCAGGGCATGAGTTTCAGGGCAGGAGATTCAGGGCATGAGATTCAGGGCATGTGTTTGAGGGCATGAGATTCAGGGCAGGAGTTTCAGGGTATGAGATTCAGGGCATGAGTTTCAGGGCCGGAGATTCAGGGAATTAGTTTCAAGGCATTAGATTCAGGGCAGGAGTTTCAGGGCATGACTTTCAGTACAGGAGTTTCAGGGCATGAGATTCAGGGCATGAGTTTCAGGGCATGTGGTTCAGGGCATGAGTTTCAGGGCATGTGGTTCAGGGCATGAGTTTTAGGGCAGGAGATTCAGGGCAGTAGCTTCAGTGCCAGAGTTTTATGGCATGATTTTCAGGGCATGAGTTTCAGGGCAGGAGATTCGGGGCAAGAGTTTCAGGGCATGAGATTCAGGGCATGAGGTTCAGGGCAGTAGATTCAGGGCAGGAGTTTCAGGGCATGAGATTCAGGGCATGACTTTCAGTACAGGATTTTCAGGGCATGAGATTCAGGGCATGAGTTTCAGAGCATGTAGTTCAGTGCATGAGTTTTAGGGCAGGAGATTCAGGGCAGTATATTCAGTGCCGGAGTTTTAGGGCATGATTTTCAGGGCATGAGATTCAGGGCATGAGATTCAGTGCAGGAGATTCAGGACAGGAGTTTCA
>NW_027277933.1:0-22598 GCF_030028105.1 Mobula birostris
TCCAAGTGCAAAGTACCTCACTGCACTACGTCAAAGTACAAAGTACCTCACTCTACTTCCTCACAGTACAAAGTACCTCACTCTACTACCTCAAAGTACAAAGTTCCTCACCGCACGACTTCAAAGTACAAAGTACTCATTACACTACCTCAAAGTACAAAGTACCTCACCGCACTACCTCAAAGTACAAAGCACCTCACTGCACTACCTCAAAGTACAGAGTACATCACTCTACTAACTCAAAGTACAAAGTACCTCACCGCACTACCTCAAAGTACAAAGTTCCTCAGTGCACGACCTCAAAGTACAAAGTTCCTCACCGCCCTACCTCAAAGTACAAAGTACCTCACTCTATTACCTCAAAGTACAAAGTACCTCACCGCACTACCTCAAAGTACAAAGTACCTCACTCTACTACCTCAAAGTACAAAGTTCCTCACTGCACTACCTCAAAGTACAAAGTACCTCACTGCACTACCTCAAAGTACAAACTACCTCACTCTACTACCTCAAAGTACAAAGTACCTCACCGCACTACCTCAAAGTACAAAGTACCTCACTCTAATACCTCAAAGTACAAAGTACCTCACTGCACTACCTAAAAGTACAAAGTTCCTCACCGCACTACTTCAAAGTACAAAGTACCTCATTGCACTACCTCAAAGTACAAAGCACCTCACTGCACTACCTCAAAGTACAAAGTACATCACTCTACTATCTCAAAGTACAAAGTACCTCACCGCACTACCTCAAAGTACAAAGTTCCTCACTGCACTACCTCAAAGTACAAAGTACCTCACCGCACCACCTCAAAGTACAAAGTTCCTCACTGCACTACCTCAAAGTACAAATTACAAAGTACCTCACTCTACTACCTCAGACTACAAAGTAGCTCACTACACTACCTCAAAGTACAAAGTACCTCACTGCACTACCTCAAGGTACAAAGTTCCTCACTGTACGACCTCAAAGTACAAAGTTCCTCACCGCCCTACCTCTAAGTACAAAGTACCTCACTCTACTACCTCAAAGTACGAAGTACCTCACCGTACTACCTCAAAGTACAAAGTACCTCACTCTACTACCTCAAAGTACAAAGTTCCTCACTGCACTACCTCAAAGTACAAGGTACCTCACTGCACTACCTCAAAGTATAAAGTACCTCACTCTACTACCTCAAAGTACAAATTACCTCACCGCACTACCTCAAAGTACAAAGTACCTCACTCTACTACCTCAAATTACAAAGTTCCTCACTACACTTCCTCAAAGTACAAAGTTCCTCACTCTACTGCCTCAAAGTACAAAGTACCTCACTCTACTACCTCAAACTACAGAAGTTTCTCACCGCACTACCTCAAAGTGCAAAGAATCTCAATGCACTACGTCAAAGTACAAAGTACCTCACTCTACTTCCTCAAAGTACAAAGTACCTCACTCTACTACCTCAAAGTACAAAGTTCCTCACCGCATGACTTCAAAGTACAAAGTACCTCATTACACTACCTCAAAGTACAAAGTACCTCACCGCACTAACTCAAAGTACAAAGCACCTCACTGCACTACCTCAAAATACAGAGTACATCACTCTACAAACTCAAAGTACAAAGTACCTCACCGCACTACCTCAAAGTACAAAGTTCCTCACTGCACGACCTCAAAGTACAAAGTTCCTCACCGCCCTACCTCAAAGTACAAAGTACCTCACTCTATTACCTCAAAGTACAAAGTACCTCACCGCACTACCTCAAAGTACAAAGTACCTCACTCTACTACCTCAAAGTACAAAGTTCCTCACTGCACTACCTCAAAGTACAAAGTACCTCACTGCACTACCTCAAAGTACAAACTACCTCACTCTACTACCTCAAAGTACAAAGTACCTCACCGCACTACCTCAAAGTACAAAGTACCTCACTCTACTACCTCAAAGTACGAAGTACCTCACTGCAGTACCTCAAAGTACAAAGTACCTCACTCTACTTCCTCAAAGTACAAAGTACTTCACTCTACTACCTCAAAGTACAAAGTTCCTCACCGCACTACTTCAAAGTACAAAGTACCTCATTGCACTACCTCAAAGTACAAAGTACGTCACCGCACTACCTCAAAGTACAAAGTACCTCACTCTACTTCCTCAAAGTACAAAGTACTTCACTCTACTACCTCAAAGTACAAAGTTCCTCACCGCACTACTTCAAAGTACAAAGTACCTCATTGCACTACCTCAAAGTACAAAGTACCTCACCGCACTACCTCAAAGTACAAAGCACCTCACTGCACTACCTCAAATTACAAAGTACCTCACTCTACTACCTCAAAGTACAAAGTTCCTCACTGCACGACCTCAAAGTACAAAGTTCCTCACCGCCCTACCTCAAAGTACAAAGTATCTCACTCTACTACCTCAAAGTACAAAGTACCCCACCGCACTACCTCAAAGTACAAAGTACCTCACTCTACAACATCAAAGTACAAAGTTCCTCACTGCACTACCTCAAAGTACAAAGTACCTCACTGCACTACCTCAAAGTACAAACTTACTCACTCTACTACCTCAAAGTACAAAGTACCTCACCGCACTACCTCAAAGTACAAAGTACCTCACTCTACTACCTCAAAGTACAAAGTACCTCACTGCACTAGCTCAAAGTACAAAGTACCTCACTCTACTACCTCAAAGTACAAAGTTCCTCACTGCACTACCTCAAAGTACAAAGTACCTCACTCTACTACCTCAAAGTACAAAGTACCTGACCGCACTGCCTCAAAGTACAAAGTACCTCACTCTACTACCTCAAGGTACAAAGTACCTCACTGCACTACCTCAAATTACATAGTTCCTCACCGCCCTACCTCAAAGTACAAAGTACCTCACTCTACTATCTCAAAGTACAAAGTAGCTCACCGCTCTACCTCAAACTACAAAGTACCTCACTGCACTACCTCAAGGTACAAAGTTCCTCACTGCCCGACCTCAAAGTACAAAGTTCCTCACCGCCCTACCTCTAAGTACAAAGTACCTCACTCTACTACCTCAAAGTACGAAGTAACTCACCGCACTACCTCAAAGTACAAAGTACCTCACTCTACTACCTCAAAGTACAAAGTTCCTCACTGCACTACCTCAAAGTACAAGGTACCTCACTTCACTACCTCAAAGTATAAAGTACCTCACTCTACTACCTCAAAGTACAAATTACCTCACCGCACTACCTCAAAGTACAAAGTACCTCACTCTACTACCTCAAATTACAAAGTTCCTCACTACACTTCCTCAAAGTACAAAGTTCCTCACTCTACTGCCTCAAAGTACAAAGTACCTCACTCTACTACCTCAAACTACAGAAGTTTCTCACCGCACTACCTCAAAGTGCAAAGAATCTCAATGCACTACGTCAAAGTACAAAGCACCTCACTCTACTTCCTCAAAGTACAAAGTACCTCACTCTACTACCTCAAAGTACAAAGTTCCTCACCGCATGACTTCAAAGTACAAAGTACCTCATTACACTACCTCAAAGTACAAAGTACCTCACCGCACTAACTCAAAGTACAAAGCACCTCACTGCACTACCTCAAAATACAGAGTACATCACTCTACAAACTCAAAGTACAAAGTACCTCACCGCACTACCTCAAAGTACAAAGTTCCTCACTGCACGACCTCAAAGTACAAAGTTCCTCACCGCCCTACCTCAAAGTACAAAGTACCTCACTCTATTACCTCAAAGTACAAAGTACCTCACCGCACTACCTCAAAGTACAAAGTACCTCACTCTACTACCTCAAAGTACAAAGTTCCTCACTGCACTACCTCAAAGTACAAAGTACCTCACTGCACTACCTCAAAGTACAAACTACCTCACTCTACTACCTCAAAGTACAAAGTACCTCACATAACTACCTCAAAGTACAAAGTACCTCACTCTACTACCTCAAAGTACGAAGTACCTCACTGCACTACCTCAAAGTACAAAGTACCTCACTCTACTTCCTCAAAGTACAAAGTACTTCACTCTACTACCTCAAAGTACAAAGTTCCTCACCGCACTACTTCAAAGTACAAAGTACCTCATTGCACTACCTCAAAGTACAAAGTACGTCACCGCACTACCTCAAAGTACAAAGTACCTCACTCTACTTCCTCAAAGTACAAAGTACTTCACTCTACTACCTCAAAGTACAAAGTTCCTCACCGCACTACTTCAAAGTACAAAGTACCTCATTGCACTACCTCAAAGTACAAAGTACCTCACCGCACTACCTCAAAGTACAAAGCACCTCACTGCACTACCTCAAAGTACAAAGTACATCACTCTACTATCTCAAAGTACAAAGTACCTCACCGCACTACCTCAAAGTACAAAGTTCCTCACTGCACTACCTCAAAGTACAAAGTACCTCACCGCACCACCTCAAAGTACAAAGTTCCTCACTGCACTACCTCAAAGTACAAATTACAAAGTACCTCACTCTACTACCTCAGACTACAAAGTAGCTCACTACACTACCTCAAAGTACAAAGTACTGCACCGCACTACCTCAAAGTACAAAGTACCTCACCGCACTACCTCAAAGTACAAAGAACCTCACTGCACTACCTCAAAGTACAAAGTACATCACTCTACTACCTCAAAGTACAAAGTAGCTCACCGCTCTACCTCAAAGTACAAAGTACCTCACTGCACTACCTCAAAGTACAAAGTACCTCACCGCACCATCTCAAAGTACAAAGTTCCTCACTGCACTACCTCAAAGTACAAAGTTCCTCACCGCCCTACCTCAAAGTGCAAACTACCTCACTCTACTACCTCAAAGTACAAAGTTCCTCACCGCACTACTTCAAAGTACAAAGTACCTCATTGCACTACCTCAAATTACAAAGTACCTCACTCTACTACCTCAAAGTACAAAGTTCCTCACTGCACGACCTCAAAGTACAAAGTTCCTCACCGCCCTACCTCAAAGTACAAAGTATCTCACTCTACTACCTCAAAGTACAAAGTACCTCACCGCACTACCTCAAAGTACAAAGTACCTCACTCTACAACATCAAAGTACAAAGTTCCTCACTGCACTACCTCAAAGTACAAAGTACCTCACTGCACTACCTCAAAGTACAAACTTACTCACTCTACTATCTCAAAGTACAAAGTACCTCACCGCACTACCTCAAAGTACAAAGTACCTCACTCTACTACCTCAAAGTCCAAAGTACCTCACTGCACTAGCTCAAAGTACAAAGTACCTCACTCTACTACCTCAAAGTACAAAGTTCCTCACTGCACTACCTCAAAGTACAAAGTACCTCACTCTACTACCTCAAAGTACAAAGTACCTGACCGCACTGCCTCAAAGTACAAAGTACCTCACTCTACTACCTCAAGGTACAAAGTACCTCACTGCACTACCTCAAAGTACAAAGTACCTCACTCTACTACCTCAAAGTACAAACTACCTCACCGCACCACCTCAAAGTACAAAGTTCCTCACTGCACTACCTGAAAGTGCAAATTACAAAGTACCTCACTCTACTACCTCAGACTACAAAGTACCTCACTGCACTACCTCAAAGTACAAAATACTGCACCGCACTACATCCAAGTACAAAGTACCTCACCGCACTACCTCAAAGTACAAAGTACCTCACTGCACGACCTCAAAGTACCTCACTGCACTACCTCAAAGTACAAAGTTCCTCACTGCACTACCTCAAATTACATAGTTCCTCACCGCCCTACCTCAAAGTACAAAGTACCTCACTCTACTACCTCAAAGTACAAAGTAGCTCACCGCTCTACCTCAAACTACAAAGTACCTCACTGCACTACCTCAAGGTACAAAGTTCCTCACCGCACTACCTCAAAGTACAAAGCACCTCACTGCACTACCTCAAAGTACAAAGTACATCACTCTACTATCTCAAAGTACAAAGTACCTCACCGCACTACCTCAAAGTACAAAGTTCCTCACTGCACTACCTCAAAGTACAAAGTACCTCACCGCACCACCTCAAAGTACAAAGTTCCTCACTGCACTACCTCAAAGTACAAATTACAAAGTACCTCACTCTACTACCTCAGACTACAAAGTAGCTCACTACACTACCTCAAAGTACAAAGTACTGCACCGCACTACCTCAAAGTACAAAGTACCTCACCGCACTACCTCAAAGTACAAAGAACCTCACTGCACTACCTCAAAGTACAAAGTACATCACTCTACTACCTCAAAGTACAAAGTAGCTCACCGCTCTACCTCAAAGTACAAAGTACCTCACTGCACTACCTCAAAGTACAAAGTACCTCACCGCACCATCTCAAAGTACAAAGTTCCTCACTGCACTACCTCAAAGTACAAAGTTCCTCACCGCCCTACCTCAAAGTGCAAACTACCTCACTCTACTACCTCAAAGTACAAAGTTCCTCACCGCACTACTTCAAAGTACAAAGTACCTCATTGCACTACCTCAAATTACAAAGTACCTCACTCTACTACCTCAAAGTACAAAGTACCTCACCGCACTACCTCAAAGTACAAAGTACCTCACTCTACAACATCAAAGTACAAAGTTCCTCACTGCACTACCTCAAAGTACAAAGTACATCACTGCACTACCTCAAAGTACAAACTTACTCACTCTACTACCTCAAAGTACAAAGTACCTCACCGCACTACCTCAAAGTACAAAGTACCTCACTCTACTACCTCAAAGTACAAAGTACCTCACTGCACTAGCTCAAAGTACAAAGTACCTCACTCTACTACCTCAAAGTACAAAGTTCCTCACTGCACTACCTCAAAGTACAAACTACCTCACTCTACTACCTCAAAGTACAAAGTACCTGACCGCACTGCCTCAAAGTACAAAGTACCTCACTCTGCTACCTCAAGGTACAAAGTACCTCACTGCACTACCTCAAAGTACAAAGTACCTCACTCTGCTACCTCAAAGTACAAACTACCTCACCGCACCACCTCAAAGTACAAAGTTCCTCACTGCACTACCTGAAAGTGCAAATTACAAAGTACCTCACTCTACTACCTCAGACTACAAAGTACCTCACTGCACTACCTCAAAGTACAAAATACTGCGCCGCACTACATCCAAGTACAAAGTACCTCACCGCACTACCTCAAAGTACAATGTACCTCACTGCACGACCTCAAAGTACCTCACTGCACTACCTCAAAGTACAAAGTTCCTCACTGCACTACCTCAAATTACATAGTTCCTCACCGCCCTACCTCAAAGTACAAAGTACCTCACTCTACTACCTCAAAGTACAAAGTAGCTCACCGCTCTACCTCAAACTACAAAGTACCTCACTGCACTACCTCAAGGTACAAAGTTCCTCACTGCCCGACCTCAAAGTACAAAGTTCCTCACCGCCCTACCTCTAAGTACAAAGTACCTCACTCTACAACCTCAAAGTACGAAGTAACTCACCGCACTACCTCAAAGTACAAAGTACCTCACTCTACTACCTCAAAGTACAAAGTTCCTCACTGCACTACCTCAAAGTACAAGGTACCTCACTGCACTACCTCAAAGTATAAAGTACCTCACTCTACTACCTCAAAGTACAAATTACCTCACCGCACTACCTCAAAGTACAAAGTACCTCACTCTACTACCTCAAATTACAAAGTTCCTCACTACACTACCTCAAAGTACAAAGTTCCTCACTCTGCTGCCTCAAAGTACAAAGTACCTCACTCTACTACCTCAAACTACAGAACTTTCTCACCGCACTACCTCCAAGTGCAAAGTACCTCACTGCACTACGTCAAAGTACAAAGTACCTCACTCTACTTCCTCACAGTACAAAGTACCTCACTCTACTACCTCAAAGTACAAAGTTCCTCACCGCACGACTTCAAAGTACAAAGTACCTCATTACACTACCTCAAAGTACAAAGTACCTCACCGCACTACCTCAAAGTACAAAGCACCTCACTGCACTACCTCAAAGTACAGAGTACATCACTCTACTAACTCAAAGTACAAAGTACCTCACCGCACTACCTCAAAGTACAAAGTACCTCACTCTACTACCTCAAAGTCCAAAGTACCTCACTGCACTAGCTCAAAGTACAAAGTACCTCACTCTACTACCTCAAAGTACAAAGTTCCTCACTGCACTACCTCAAAGTACAAAGTACCTCACTCTACTACCTCAAAGTACAAAGTACCTGACCGCACTGCCTCAAAGTACAAAGTACCTCACTCTACTACCTCAAGGTACAAAGTACCTCACTGCACTACCTCAAAGTACAAAGTACCTCACTCTACTACCTCAAAGTACAAACTACCTCACCGCACCACCTCAAAGTACAAAGTTCCTCACTGCACTACCTGAAAGTGCAAATTACAAAGTACCTCACTCTACTACCTCAGACTACAAAGTACCTCACTGCACTACCTCAAAGTACAAAATACTGCACCGCACTACATCCAAGTACAAAGTACCTCACCGCACTACTTCAAAGTACAAAGTACCTCACTGCACGACCTCAAAGTACCTCACTGCACTACCTCAAAGTACAAAGTTCCTCACTGCACTACCTCAAATTACATAGTTCCTCACCGCCCTACCTCAAAGTACAAAGTACCTCACTCTACTACCTCAAAGTACAAAGTAGCTCACCGCTCTACCTCAAACTACAAAGTACCTCACTGCACTACCTCAAGGTACAAAGTTCCTCACCGCACTACCTCAAAGTACAAAGCACCTCACTGCACTACCTCAAAGTACAAAGTACATCACTCTACTATCTCAAAGTACAAAGTACCTCACCGCACTACCTCAAAGTACAAAGTTCCTCACTGCACTACCTCAAAGTACAAAGTACCTCACCGCACCACCTCAAAGTACAAAGTTCCTCACTGCACTACCTCAAAGTACAAATTACAAAGTACCTCACTCTACTACCTCAGACTACAAAGTAGCTCACTACACTACCTCAAAGTACAAAGTACTGCACCGCACTACCTCAAAGTACAAAGTACCTCACCGCACTACCTCAAAGTACAAAGAACCTCACTGCACTACCTCAAAGTACAAAGTACATCACTCTACTACCTCAAAGTACAAAGTAGCTCACCGCTCTACCTCAAAGTACAAAGTACCTCACTGCACTACCTCAAAGTACAAAGTACCTCACCGCTCCATCTCAAAGTACAAAGTTCCTCACTGCACTTCCTCAAAGTACAAAGTTCCTCACCGCCCTACCTCAAAGTGCAAACTACCTCACTCTACTACCTCAAAGTACAAAGTTCCTCACCGCACTACTGCAAAGTACAAAGTACCTCATTGCACTACCTCAAATTACAAAGTACCTCACTCTACTACCTCAAAGTACAAAGTTCCTCACTGCACGACCTCAAAGTACAAAGTTCCTCACCGCCCTACCTCAAAGTACAAAGTATCTCACTCTACTACCTCAAAGTACAAAGTACCTCACCGCACTACCTCAAAGTACAAAGTACCTCACTCTACAACATCAAAGTACAAAGTTCCTCACTGCACTACCTCAAAGTACAAAGTACCTCACTGCACTACCTCAAAGTACAAACTTACTCACTCTACTACCTCAAAGTACAAAGTACCTCACCGCACTACCTCAAAGTACAAAGTACCTCACTCTACTACCTCAAAGTACAAAGTACCTCACTGCACTAGCTCAAAGTACAAAGTACCTCACTCTACTACCTCAAAGTACAAAGTTCCTCACTGCACTACCTCAAAGTACAAAGTACCTCACTCTACTACCTCAAAGTACAAAGTACCTGACCGCACTGCCTCAAAGTACAAAGTACCTCACTCTACTACCTCAAGGTACAAAGTACCTCACTGCACTACCTCAAAGTACAAAGTACCTCACTCTACTACCTCAAAGTACATACTACCTCACCGCACTACCTCAAAGTACAAAGTACCTCACTCTACTACCTCAAATTACAAAGTTCCTCACTACACTACCTCAAAGTTCAAAGTTCCTCACTCTACTGCCTCAAAGTACAAAGTACCTCACTCTACTACCTCAAACTACAGAAGTTTCTCACCGCACTACCTCCAAGTGCAAAGTACCTCACTGCACTACGTCAAAGTACAAAGTACCTCACTCTACTTCCTCACAGTACAAAGTACCTCACTCTACTACCTCAAAGTACAAAGTTCCTCACCGCACGACTTCAAAGTACAAAGTACCTCATTACACTACCTCAAAGTACAAAGTACCTCACCGCACTACCTCAAAGTACAAAGCACCTCACTGCACTACCTCAAAGTACAGAGTACATCACTCTACTAACTCAAAGTACAAAGTACCTCACCGCACTACCTCAAAGTACAAAGTTCCTCAGTGCACGACCTCAAAGTACAAAGTTCCTCACCGCCCTACCTCAAAGTACAAAGTACCTCACTCTATTACCTCAAAGTACAAAGTACCTCACCGCACTACCTCAAAGTACAAAGTACCTCACTCTACTACCTCAAAGTACAAAGTTCCTCACTGCACTACCTCAAAGTACAAAGTACCTCACTGCACTACCTCAAAGTACAAACTACCTCACTCTACTACCTCAAAGTACAAAGTACCTCACCGCACTACCTCAAAGTACAAAGTACCTCACTCTAATACCTCAAACTACAAAGTACCTCACTGCACTACCTAAAAGTACAAAGTTCCTCACTGCACTACCTCAAAGTACAAAGTACCTCACTCTACTTCCTCAAAGTACAAAGTACTTCACTCTACTACCTCAAAGTACAAAGTTCCTCACCGCACTACTTCAAAGTACAAAGTACCTCATTGCACTACCTCAAAGTACAAAGCACCTCACTGCACTACCTCAAAGTACAAAGTACATCACTCTACTATCTCAAAGTACAAAGTACCTCACCGCACTACCTCAAAGTACAAAGTTCCTCACTGCACTACCTCAAAGTACAAAGTACCTCACCGCACCACCTCAAAGTACAAAGTTCCTCACTGCACTACCTCAAAGTACAAATTACAAAGTACCTCACTCTAATACCTCAGACTACAAAGTAGCTCACTACACTACCTCAAAGTACAAAGTACCTCACTGCACTACCTCAAGGTACAAAGTTCCTCACTGTACGACCTCAAAGTACAAAGTTCCTCACCGCCCTACCTCTAAGTACAAAGTACCTCACTCTACTACCTCAAAGTACGAAGTACCTCACCGTACTACCTCAAAGTACAAAGTACCTCACTCTACTACCTCAAAGTACAAAGTTCCTCACTGCACTACCTCAAAGTACAAGGTACCTCACTGCACTACCTCAAAGTATAAAGTACCTCACTCTACTACCTCAAAGTACAAATTACCTCACCGCACTACCTCAAAGTACAAAGTACCTCACTCTACTACCTCAAATTACAAAGTTCCTCACTACACTTCCTCAAAGTACAAAGTTCCTCACTCTACTGCCTCAAAGTACAAAGTACCTCACTCTACTACCTCAAACTACAGAAGTTTCTCACCGCACTACCTCAAAGTGCAAAGAATCTCAATGCACTACGTCAAAGTACAAAGTACCTCACTCTACTACCTCAAAGTACAAAGTTCCTCACCGCATGACTTCAAAGTACAAAGTACCTCATTACACTACCTCAAAGTACAAAGTACCTCACCGCACTAACTCAAAGTACAAAGCACCTCACTGCACTACCTCAAAATACAGAGTACATCACTCTACAAACTCAAAGTACAAAGTACCTCACCGCACTACCTCAAAGTACAAAGTTCCTCACTGCACGACCTCAAAGTACAAAGTTCCTCAACGCCCTACCTCAAAGTACAAAGTACCTCACTCTATTACCTCAAAGTACAAAGTACCTCACCGCACTACCTCAAAGTACAAAGTACCTCACTCTACTACCTCAAAGTACAAAGTTCCTCACTGCACTACCTCAAAGTACAAAGTACCTCACTGCACTACCTCAAAGTACAAACTACCTCACTCTACTACCTCAAAGTACAAAGTACCTCACCGCACTACCTCAAAGTACAAAGTACCTCACTCTACTACCTCAAAGTACGAAGTACCTCACTGCACTACCTCAAAGTACAAAGTACCTCACTCTACTTCCTCAAAGTACAAAGTACTTCACTCTACTACCTCAAAGTACAAAGTTCCTCACCGCACTACTTCAAAGTACAAAGTACCTCATTGCACTACCTCAAAGTACAAAGTACGTCACCGCACTACCTCAAAGTACAAAGTACCTCACTCTACTTCCTCAAAGTACAAAGTACTTCACTCTACTACCTCAAAGTACAAAGTTCCTCACCGCACTACTTCAAAGTACAAAGTACCTCATTGCACTACCTCAAAGTACAAAGTACCTCACCGCACTACCTCAAAGTACAAAGCACCTCACTGCACTACCTCAAATTACAAAGTACCTCACTCTACTACCTCAAAGTACAAAGTTCCTCACTGCACGACCTCAAAGTACAAAGTTCCTCACCGCCCTACCTCAAAGTACAAAGTATCTCACTCTACTACCTCAAAGTACAAAGTACCTCACCGCACTACCTCAAAGTACAAAGTACCTCACTCTACAACATCAAAGTACAAAGTTCCTCACTGCACTACCTCAAAGTACAAAGTACCTCACTGCACTACCTCAAAGTACAAACTTACTCACTCTACTACCTCAAAGTACAAAGTACCTCACCGCACTACCTCAAAGTACAAAGTACCTCACTCTACTACCTCAAAGTACAAAGTACCTCACTGCACTAGCTCAAAGTACAAAGTACCTCACTCTACTACCTCAAAGTACAAAGTTCCTCACTGCACTACCTCAAAGTACAAAGTACCTCACTCTACTACCTCAAAGTACAAAGTACCTGACCGCACTGCCTCAAAGTACAAAGTACCTCACTCTACTACCTCAAGGTACAAAGTACCTCACTGCACTACCTCAAAGTACGAAGTACCTCACTCTACTACCTCAAAGTACAAACTACCTCACCGCACCACCTCAAAGTACAAAGTTCCTCACTGCACTACCTGAAAGTGCAAATTACAAAGTACCTCACTCTACTACCTCAGACTACAAAGTACCTCACTGCACTACCTCAAAGTACAAAATACTGCGCCGCACTACATCCAAGTACAAAGTACCTCACCGCACTACCTCAAAGTACAAAGTACCTCACTGCACGACCTCAAAGTACCTCACTGCACTACCACAAAGTACAAAGTTCCTCACTGCACTACCTCAAATTACATAGTTCCTCACCGCCCTACCTCAAAGTACAAAGTACCTCACTCTACTACCTCAAAGTACAAAGTAGCTCACCGCTCTACCTCAAACTACAAAGTACCTCACTGCACTACCTCAAGGTACAAAGTTCCTCACTGCCCGACCTCAAAGTACAAAGTTCCTCACCGCCCTACCTCTAAGTACAAAGTACCTCACTCTACTACCTCAAAGTACAAATTACCTCACCGCACTACCTCAAAGTACAAAGTACCTCACTCTACTACCTCAAATTACAAAGTTCCTCACTACACTACCTCAAAGTACAAAGTTCCTCACTCTACTGCGTCAAAGTACAAAGTACCTCACTCTACTACCTCAAACTACAGAAGTTTCTCACCGCACTACCTCAAAGTGCAAAGTACCTCACTGCACTACGTCAAAGTACAAAGTACCTCACTCTACTTCCTCAAAGTACAAAGTACCTCACTCTACTACCTCAAAGTACAAAGTTCCTCACCGCACGACTTCAAAGTACAAAGTACCTCATTACACTACCTCAAAGTACAAAGTACCTCACCGCACTACCTCAAAGTACAAAGCACCTCACTGCACTACCTCAAAGTACAGAGTACATCACTCTACTAACTGAAAGTACAAAGTACCTCACCGCACTACCTCAAAGTACAAAGTTCCTCACTGCACGACCTCAAAGTACAAAGTTCCTCACCGCCCTACCTCAAAGTACAAAGTACCTCACTCTATTACCTCAAAGTACAAAGTACCTCACCGCACTACCTCAAAGTACAAAGTACCTCTTCTACTACCTCAAAGTACAAAGTTCCTCACTGCACTACCTCAAAGTACAAAGTACCTCACTGCACTACCTCAAAGTACAAACTACCTCACTCTACTACCTCAAAGTACAAAGTACCTCACCGCACTAACTCAAAGTACAAAGTACCTCACTCTACTACCTCAAAGTACAAAGTACCTCACTGCACTACCTCAAAGTACAAAGTTCCTCACTGCACTACCTCAAAGTACAAAGTACCTCACTCTACTTCCTCAAAGTACAAAGTACTTCACTCTACTACCTCAAAGTACAAAGTTCCTCACCGCACTACTTCAAAGTACAAAGTACCTCATTGCACTACCTCAAAGTACAAAGTACCTCACCGCACTACCTCAAAGTACAAAGCACCTCACTGCACTACCTCAAAGTACAAAGTACATCACTCTACTATCTCAAAGTAAAAAGTACCTCACCGCACTACCTCAAAGTACAAAGTTCCTCACTGCACTACCTCAAAGTACAAAGTACCTCACCGCACCACCTCAAAGTACGAAGTTCCTCACTGCACTACCTCAAAGTACAAATTACAAAGTACCTCACTCTACTACCTCAGACTACAAAGTAGCTCACTACACTACCTCAAAGTACAAAGTGCTGCACCGCACTACCTCAAAGTACAAAGTACCTCACCGCACTACCTCAAAGTACAAAGTACCTCACTGCACTACCTGAAAGTACAAAGTATATCACTCTACTACCTCAAAGTACAAAGTAGCTCACCGCTCTACCTCAAAGTACAAAGTACCTCACTGCACTACCTCAAAGTACAAAGTACCTCACCGCACCACCTCAAAGTACAAAGTTCCTCACTGCACTACCTCAAAGTACAAAGTTCCTCACTGCCCTACCTCAAAGTGCAAACTACCTCACTCTACTACCTCAAAGTACAAAGTTCCTCACCGCACTACTTCAAAGTACAAAGTACCTCATTGCACTACCTCAAAGTACAAAGTACCTCACCGCACTACCTCAAAGTACAAAGCACCTCACTGCACTACCTCAAAGTACAAAGTACATCACTCTACTACCTCAAAGTACAAAGTAGCTCACCGCTCTACCTCAAAGTACAAAGCACCTCACCGCACTACCACAAAGTACAAAGCACCTCACTCTACTTCCTCAAAGTACAAAGTACTTCACTCTACTACCTCAAAGTACAAAGTTACTCACCGCACTACTTCAAAGTACAAAGTACCTCATTGCACTACCTCAAAGTACAAAGCACCTCACTGCACTACCTCAAAGTACAAAGTACATCACTCTACTATCTCAAAGTACAAAGTACCTCACCGCACTACCTCAAAGTACAAAGTTCCTCACTGCACTACCTCAAAGTACAAAGTACCTCACCGCACCACCTCAAAGTACAAAGTTCCTCACTGCACTACCTCAAAGTACAAATTACAAAGTACCTCACTCTACTACCTCAGACTACAAAGTAGCTCACTACACTACCTCAAAGTACAAAGTACCTCACTGCACTACCTCAAGGTACAAAGTTCCTCACTGTACGACCTCAAAGTACAAAGTTCCTCACCGCCCTACCTCTAAGTACAAAGTACCTCACTCTACTACCTCAAAGTACGAAGTACCTCACCGTACTACCTCAAAGTACAAAGTACCTCACTCTACTACCTCAAAGTACAAATTTCCTCACTGCTCTACCTCAAAGTACAAGGTACCTCACTGCACTACCTCAAAGTATAAAGTACCTCACTCTATTACCTCAAAGTACAAATTACCTCACCGCACTACCTCAAAGTACAAAGTACCTCACTCTACTACCTCAAATTACAAAGTTCCTCACTACACTTCCTCAAAGTACAAAGTTCCTCACTCTACTGCCTCAAAGTACGAAGTTCGTCACTCTACTACCTCAAACTACAGAAGTTTCTCACCGCACTACCTCAAAGTGCAAAGAATCTCAATGCACTACGTCAAAGTACAAAGTACCTCACTCTACTTCCTCAAAGTACAAAGTACCTCACTCTACTACCTCAAAGTACAAAGTTCCTCACCGCATGACTTCAAACTACAAAGTACCTCATTACACTACCTCAAAGTACAAAGTACCTCACCGCACTAACTCAAAGTACAAAGCACCTCACTGCACTACCTCAAATTACAGAGTACATCACTCTACAAACTCAAAGTACAAAGTACCTCACCGCACTACCTCAAAGTACAAAGTTCCTCACTGCACGACCTCAAAGTACAAAGTTCCTCACCGCCCTACCTCAAAGTACAAACTACCTCACTCTATTACCTCAAAGTACAAAGTACCTCACCGCACTACCTCAAAGTACAAAGTACCTCACTCTACTACCTCAAAGTACAAAGTTCCTCACTGCACTACCTCAAAGTACAAAGTACCTCACTGCACTACCTCAAAGTACAAACTACCTCACTCTACTACCTCAAAGTACAAAGTACCTCACCGCACAACCTCAAAGTACAAAGTACCTCACTCTACTACCTCAAAGTACAAAGTACCTCACTGCACTACCTCAAAGTACAAAGTACCTCACTCTACTTCCTCAAAGTACAAAGTACTTCACTCTACTACCTCAAAGTACAAAGTTCCTCACCGCACTACTTCAAAGTTCAAAGTACCTCATTGCACTACCTCAAAGTACAAAGTACGTCACCGCACTACCTCAAAGTACAAAGTACCTCACTCTACTTCCTCAAAGTACAAAGTACTTCACTCTACTACCTCAAAGTACAAAGTTCCTCACCGCACTACTTCAAAGTACAAAGTACCTCATTGCACTACCTCAAAGTGCAAAGTACCTCACCGCACTACCTCAAAGTACAAAGCACCTCACTGCACTACCTCAAAGTACAAAGTACATCACTCTACTATCTCAAAGTACAAAGTACCTCACCGCACTACCTCAAAGTACAAAGTTCCTCACTGCACTACCTCAAAGTACAAAGTACCTCACCGCACCACCTCAAAGTACAAAGTTCCTCACTGCACTACCTCAAAGTACAAATTACAAAGTACCTCACTCTACTACCTCAGACTACAAAGTAGCTCACTACACTACCTCAAAGTACAAAGTACTGCACCGCACTACCTCAAAGTACAAAGTACCTCACCGCACTACCTCAAAGTACAAAGAACCTCACTGCACTACCTCAAAGTACAAAGTACATCACTCTACTACCTCAAAGTACAAAGTTCCTCACCGCACTACTTCAAAGTACAAAGTACCTCATTGCACTACCTCAAATTACAAAGTACCTCACTCTACTACCTCAAAGTACAAAGTTCCTCACTGCACGACCTCAAAGTACAAAGTTCCTCACCGCCCTACCTCAAAGTACAAAGTACCTCACTCTACTACCTCAAAGTACAAAGTTCCTCACTGCACTACCTCAAAGTACAAGGTACCTCACTGCACTACCTCAAAGTATAAAGTACCTCACTCTACTACCTCAAAGTACAAATTACCTCACCGCACTACCTCAAAGTACAAAGTACCTGACCGCACTGCCTCAAAGTACAGAGTACATCACTCTACTAACTCAAAGTACAAAGTACCTCACCGCACTACCTGAAAGTACAAAGTACCTCACTCTACTACCTCAAAGTACAAAGTTCCTCACTGCACTACCTCAAAGTACAAGGTACCTCACTGCACTACCTCAAAGTATAAAGTACCTCACTCTACTACCTCAAAGTACAAATTACCTCACCGCACTACCTCAAAGTACAAAGTACCTGACCGCACTGCCTCAAAGTACAAAGTACCTCACTGCACTACCTCAAAGTACAAAGTACCTCACCGCACCATCTCAAAGTACAAAGTTCCTCACTGCACTACCTCAAAGTACAAAGTTCCTCACCGCCCTACCTCAAAGTGCAAACTACCCTCACTCTACTACCTCAAAGTACAAAGTTCCTCACCGCACTACTTCAAAGTACAAAGTACCTCATTGCACTACCTCAAATTACAAAGTACCTCACTCTACTACCTCAAAGTACAAAGTTCCTCACTGCACGACCTCAAAGTACAAAGTTCCTCACCGCCCTACCTCAAAGTACAAAGTATCTCACTCTACTACCTCAAAGTACAAAGTACCTCACCGCACTACCTCAAAGTACAAAGTACCTCACTCTACAACATCAAAGTACAAAGTTCCTCACTGCACTACCTCAAAGTACAAAGTACCTCACTGCACTACCTCAAAGTACAAACTTACTCACTCTACTACCTCAAAGTACAAATTTCCACACCGCCCTACCTCAAAGTGCAAACTACCTCACTCTACTACCTCAAAGTACAAAGTTCCTCACCGCACTACTTCAAAGTACAAAGTACCTCATTGCACTACCTCAAATTACAAAGTACCTCACTCTACTACCTCAAAGTACAAAGTTCCTCACTGCACGACCTCAAAGTACAAAGTTCCTCACCGCCCTACCTCAAAGTACAAAGTATCTCACTCTACTACCTCAAAGTACAAAGTACCTCACCGCACTACCTCAAAGTACAAAGTACCTCACTCTACAACATCAAAGTACAAAGTTCCTCACTGCACTACCTCAAAGTACAAAGTACCTCACTGCACTACCTCAAAGTACAAACTTACTCACTCTACTACCTCAAAGTACAAAGTACCTCACCGCACTACCTCAAAGTACAAAGTACCTCACTCTACTACCTCAAAGTACAAAGTACCTCACTGCACTAGCTCAAAGTACAAAGTACCTCACTCTACTACCTCAAAGTACAAAGTTCCTCACTGCACTACCTCAAAGTACAAAGTACCTCACTCTACTACCTCAAAGTACAAAGTACCTGACCGCACTGCCTCAAAGTACAAAGTACCTCACTCTACTACCTCAAGGTACAAAGTACCTCACTGCACTACCTCAAAGTACAAAGTACCTCACTCTACTACCTCAAAGTACAAACTACCTCACCGCACCACCTCAAAGTACAAAGTTCCTCACTGCACTACCTGAAAGTGCAAATTACAAAGTACCTCACTCTACTACCTCAGACTACAAAGTACCTCACTGCACTACCTCAAAGTACAAAGTACCTCACTGCACGACCTCAAAGTACCTCACTGCACTACCTCAAAGTACAAAGTTCCTCACTGCACTACCTCAAATTACATAGTTCCTCACCGCCCTACCTCAAAGTACAAAGTACCTCACTCTACTACCTCAAAGTACAAAGTAGCTCACCGCTCTACCTCAAACTACAAAGTACCTCACTGCACTACCTCAAGGTACAAAGTTCCTCACTGTCCGACCTCAAAGTACAAAGTTCCTCACCGCCCTACCTCTAAGTACAAAGTACCTCACTCTACTACCTGAAAGTACGAAGTAACTCACCGCACTACCTGAAAGTACAAAGTACCTCACTCTACTACCTCAAAGTACAAAGTTCCTCACTGCACTACCTCAAAGTACAAGGTACCTCACTGCACTACCTCAAAGTATAAAGTACCTCACTCTACTACCTCAAAGTACAAATTACCTCACCGCACTACCTCAAAGTACAAAGTACCTCACTCTACTACCTCAAATTACAACGTTCCTCACTACACTACCTCAAAGTACAAAGTTCCTCACTCTACTGCCTCAAAGTACAAAGTACCTCACTCTACTACCTCAAACTACAGAAGTTTCTCACCGCACTACCTCCAAGTGCAAAGTACCTCACTGCACTACGTCAAAGTACAAAGTACCTCACTCTACTTCCTCACAGTACAAAGTACCTCACTCTACTACCTCAAAGTACAAAGTTCCTCACCGCACGACTTCAAAGTACAAAGTACCTCATTACACTACCTCAAAGTACAAAGTACCTCACCGCACTACCTCAAAGTACAAAGCACCTCACTGCACTACCTCAAAGTACAGAGTACATCACTCTACTAACTCAAAGTACAAAGTACCTCACCGCACTACCTCAAAGTACAAAGTTCCTCAGTGCACGACCTCAAAGTACAAAGTTCCTCACTCTACTACCTCAAAGTACAAAGTTCCTCACTGCTCTACCTCAAAGTACAAGGTACCTCACTGCACTACCTCAAAGTATAAAGTACCTCACTCTATTACCTCAAAGTACAAATTACCTCACCGCACTACCTCAAAGTACAAAGTACCTCACTCTACTACCTCAAATTACAAAGTTCCTCACTACACTTCCTCAAAGTACAAAGTTCCTCACTCTACTGCCTCAAAGTACGAAGTTCCTCACTCTACTACCTCAAACTACAGAAGTTTCTCACCGCACTACCTCAAAGTGCAAAGAATCTCAATGCACTACGTCAAAGTACAAAGTACCTCACTCTACTTCCTCAAAGTACAAAGTACCTCACTCTACTACCTCAAAGTACAAAGTTCCTCACCGCATGACTTCAAACTACAAAGTACCTCATTACACTACCTCAAAGTACAAAGTACCTCACCGCACTAACTCAAAGTACAAAGCACCTCACTGCACTACCTCAAAGTACAGAGTACATCACTCTACAAACTCAAAGTACAAAGTACCTCACCGCACTACCTCAAAGTACAAAGTTCCTCACTGCACGACCTCAAAGTACAAAGTTCCTCACCGCCCTACCTCAAAGTACAAATTACCTCACTCTATTACCTCAAAGTACAAAGTACCTCACCGCACTACCTCAAAGTACAAAGTACCTCACTCTACTACCTCAAAGTACAAAGTTCCTCACTGCACTACCTCAAAGTACAAAGTACCTCACTGCACTACCTCAAAGTACAAACTACCTCACTCTACTACCTCAAAGTACAAAGTACCTCACCGCACTACCTCAAAGTACAAAGTACCTCACTCTACTACCTCAAAGTACAAAGTACCTCACTGCACTACCTCAAAGTACAAAGTACCTCACTCTACTTCCTCAAAGTACAAAGTACTTCACTCTACTACCTCAAAGTACAAAGTTCCTCACCGCACTACTTCAAAGTTCAAAGTACCTCATTGCACTACCTCAAAGTACAAAGTACGTCACCGCACTACCTCAAAGTACAAAGTACCTCACTCTACTTCCTCAAAGTACAAAGTACTTCACTCTACTACCTCAAAGTACAAAGTTCCTCACCGCACTACTTCAAAGTACAAAGTACCTCATTGCACTACCTCAAAGTACAAAGTACCTCACCGCACTACCTCAAAGTACAAAGCACCTCACTGCACTACCTCAAAGTACAAAGTACATCACTCTACTATCTCAAAGTACAAAGTACCTCACCGCACTACCTCAAAGTACAAAGTTCCTCACTGCACTACCTCAAAGTACAAAGTACCTCACCGCACCACCTCAAAGTACAAAGTTCCTCACTGCACTACCTCAAAGTACAAATTACAAAGTACCTCACTCTACTACCTCAGACTACAAAGTAGCTCACTACACTACCTCAAAGTACAAAGTACTGCACCGCACTACCTCAAAGTACAAAGTACCTCACCGCACTACCTCAAAGTACAAAGAACCTCACTGCACTACCTCAAAGTACAAAGTACATCACTCTACTACCTCAAAGTACAAAGTAGCTCACCGCTCTACCTCAAAGTACAAAGTACCTCACTGCACTACCTCAAAGTACAAAGTACCTCACCGCACCATCTCAAAGTACAAAGTTCCTCACTGCACTACCTCAAAGTACAAAGTTCCTCACCGCCCTACCTCAAAGTGCAAACTACCTCACTCTACTACCTCAAAGTACAAAGTTCCTCACCGCACTACTTCAAAGTACAAAGTACCTCATTGCACTACCTCAAATTACAAAGTACCTCACTCTACTACCTCAAAGTACAAAGTTCCTCACTGCACGACCTCAAAGTACAAAGTTCCTCACCGCCCTACCTCAAAGTACAAAGTACCTCACTCTACTACCTCAAAGTACAAAGTTCCTCACTGCACTACCTCAAAGTACAAGGTACCTCACTGCACTACCTCAAAGTATAAAGTACCTCACTCTACTACCTCAAAGTACAAATTACCTCACCGCACTACCTCAAAGTACAAAGTACCTGACCGCACTGCCTCAAAGTACAGAGTACATCACTCTACTAACTCAAAGTACAAAGTACCTCACCGCACTACCTGAAAGTACAAAGTACCTCACTCTACTACCTCAAAGTACAAAGTTCCTCACTGCACTACCTCAAAGTACAAGGTACCTCACTGCACTACCTCAAAGTATAAAGTACCTCACTCTACTACCTCAAAGTACAAATTACCTCACCGCACTACCTCAAAGTACAAAGTACCTGACCGCACTGCCTCAAAGTACAAAGTACCTCACTGCACTACCTCAAAGTACAAAGTACCTCACCGCACCATCTCAAAGTACAAAGTTCCTCACTGCACTACCTCAAAGTACAAAGTTCCTCACCGCCCTACCTCAAAGTGCAAACTACCTCACTCTACTACCTCAAAGTACAAAGTTCCTCACCGCACTACTTCAAAGTACAAAGTACCTCATTGCACT